>NW_006800146.1:0-51744 GCF_000485575.1 Poecilia formosa
GTTGCTGCCACCCACTTTGCTTAGCTGGCCGCCTTTCTTCTCTCCACATTGCCCAGAATGTCATGCTGTTCTGGATTGGAGTGCAGTGAAATTATTGAACATTTTACTGGAATAGATATGTATATGTATATCTATCACAATACATACTGCTACTTATTTATTGCCTAGCCCTATATTTCATATTTATAATAATTTAGAACTCATCATGGTTAGTACAAGTGTACAAATCTCTCATAAGCTTTTACATTCTATGATCATATTTTGAAAAAAGAAAAATCCTCCTGATGGTGTGGCTTTTAGGGTTTGCTCAACTACATATAGAGCAAAATATGCCTTTATATAGACCAAAAATCCTCCTATCAGAAAAGCTTCATTGTTTTCCCTCAGACATGACTAATTGACTCGCCAGCACAGGTGACCGACATGCCATCCGCAGGGCACCAAAATGACAGCGTCATGGGAAAATGATGAGATCCGATGATCACTAGCAGCACTCGACCTTTCGCATGTGAGGTCGAATGTCAGGAGGAACAGGGGTCTCCATGATGTAGGAGCCACAGCCGCGGGGCTCTGTGGGGAGAAGCCACAGACCATTAATGGGGAGGAGGGGTTGAAGTTTTTCAATCAAGCAGCCTTGCAGGACACTGGTTTTCATGAGTTTTGACAGAGGAATGAAAAATAAAAACAATAAAATGAAAATCAATCCTCATCAGCCTCGGGGCGTTCAGGCGTCTTTAGGGTGGAGGAAGATGAAGGAGAGGGATGGCAACTTCCTTTATCATTTGCACCTGACAAGAGGTTATTATGTTTTTTTTCAAGTGTCTAGACAGAAATGCTTCCTCTGCTAAAAAAAAAAAAACTGCAGAGTTCTTAGAGAGCTTTCTAATCTCTTTACTAGTGAATACAAATGAAAGAGAATCTTTTCCAAACAGGGACGTTCGCTGCAAACACAGCCTCAGTTCAGCAACGCAGCTCTGATGGATTCATGTGCAAAATCCTCTGTGTCCCTCATCGAATCATTATTCACACATTAGTTAGTGTTGTTGGTTCTTCCTGTCTCACTTCCCAAATATCACCGTAATCCTGTTAGATGAGATCTATTAATGTTCTGCTTCAGACTGCCACGCGGAAATTTCCAAGTCTGCTGATAAGCCCCAAATGTGCCATGAAGGCATATCTGGTCTTCCTCTCTGGATTAGAGAGACTTACTGAGACAACCGCAGACGTGTGACCGGCGGCTCGCAGTGGGCAAAGCCACGCATTCAACACAAACAACCAGATAAAAACACTTTTTGCTTCACTTCCTTTTCCTCCCTGAATTTCAAACATCTTTTACTGCACAGCTTTATTTTACCCCAGTTTAAGATCAAATGGTCACCAGCTCGATGCAGGGAAATGTTTCTTATCCAACATGTTTTAACAAAGAAATTGCTTTAAGTCTTCAAGATTCATTAACATGCCTCACAACATTTAGTTAAATAATATGCAGTTATGAATGATTACAAAGATTAAGGCAGATTTTATTTGGTGCTCCCTGGCCACTTGGTGTCCTACCCGCAGTGCATTGTGCACGTGGGCGGAGCTACATCACTGGTTCAACTGCACTATTTTTTTATTATTTGTTTTTCTTAACTGTTTTGCATGAAGCTTTTAAGAATAGCTATGGCTCAACATCTGTATAATTTTGTTGGCCATAAATCAGATTCATTTCTAGTATGTAGTGAATTTTTAAAAAGTGTTTTAAACTTTTTTGTAAATATTGCGATAAACATAGTGGTATTTTTAAGATTATTACAGTTAGCACCTACAGCCCACACCAACTACCTAAAACACCAAAACATGTAACCATTCATTTCTTGTTTGATCCCATCCTTCACATTACAATAATAGTTTATGAAAACCTCGTATTGTACACATGCTACCATGTTGGATGGATTTACAGGTTTATTAACTGATTAATAGATTTGAGAATTACAAAAGTAAGACATTTGCTCCAGTCTCTCCGGGGATGCCCCTCCTCTCAGTAGTTGTGTTTCCATTAACCACATAATTCCAAAAACTGGAATAATGAAAATAAATTTGCTTAATGAAAACATGGCAATTTTGGAGGGAAAAAAGTCACGTTTTTCGTCAAAATGCTTTTGCCCTAGGATGAGGGGATTTTTCGGCCATATAGAAATTAACATATTTGACAAAATTGAAATGTAAACACTTTTTTCCGATCAAACGAGTCACATGATCAACAACCGGATGTTATTACTGCTGAAAAAGATGAACGGTGGGATGATAATGGCACCACAAAGGATCTGTGCACCCAAACCGCTAGCAATGGTCCTGAGTTCAGTTCTTTACAGAGTGACAAGGATTACAAATTCACATCAGCTGGTAATGCATCAGGCTGTCAGCCAGTCTACAGTCTCCTGCTGAACAACATATACTACTCTTAGCTAATTGTAGTATTAAACATTATTACTGTGGTAACTGCAATGGGTGGCACTGTTTATATGGTCATATTTTTTATGTACAGACATATTCAAAACTGTAACATGTCTTTAGGAAACCTTGTTTCAGCCAACTGACGAGGGATGTGCAGCAACAGGTGGGGGAGGGACTGTGCTGTGTTACTCAAAGTGAACTTTCATCCCTATCATTTTTCAACTGTAACTTAATATTTTGGGATACTCTCCAGCCACTTTCTACTATCCTTGTTTTCTGTAAAAGCCAACAGAAGCAGGCATCAGACATGCTCCAGAATAATCTATAATTTGGCTTTTTCCAGAACAGATAAATAAGAATTACATAATCCAACATTTTTACAAGGCTGCCTTAAAAATAAATCAATAAGAAACTTTAAAGGAGTGGCCACATGGGGCCCACCCAGAATAGAACATGTGGGGCTTAAAATCTTAGCCATAAGGGAAGAAGGACTGATGTTTAAGTGGCACACTGGGGGACAAAATTAAAAAGCACAGGAATAAATAGGTGCATAAATACATAAAGAAAACATTTTTGGAAATTATATTAGGCATAAAAGATTATGGAGGGTGGAGTTTAAGGAGCAGCAGGGTGTCCCCTGGGGTCCCCCCTTTGTGGCGCCAGTGAATTATTCCTTCCATCAATGGACTGTAGTAAAATAACAAAAATAAATAAATAAATCAATAAAAAAAATAAAATAAAAAAAATGGGGTTTTTTGGGGGGTCGGGGGGGTTATCAGTGACCTACTGAGTAAATTTCCTCTGGCCTTTTCTGCAAAGATGGTTGGATTCACTGAGCAGGAAACGAAAACCTGGGGAAAAACGGAAGCTACCGCGTGTCTCTTCACTTGTCTATACATCCTTCTAGATTTATCTCCTCGACGTTCAGAGCGTCGTATTTACCACGCCATTCATCAAATAATCGTGTAAAGTAAGTTTTTTTTTTCTTTTCTGAAAGTAAATTACAGTTTACTTTCAGCTAAGTTCGGATTTCAACGTAAAACCACAACTACGGATTTTTTTTTTTTTTTTTTTTTTTTTTTTTTTGGTCTCAAGATAACATCAAAGCAAAGGTAGACAACAGAGGAACAATGGAAACTGTTTTTTTTCACGTCGCATATCACAACTGATGAAACTCCACAGAGGGACTCTATCGATTCAAAGAACGCTGAGTTTTTTCCCCCCAGTTTCTTCTGGAAATCAGAGGATGGTTAAATTTCAATGACAAAAGAAAGAAAGAAAGAAAGAAAGAAAGAGAGAAAGAAAGAAAGAAAGAAAGAAAAAAGCCCAAACGTCTTTCTGTAGGAAAGTCAGCATGTCTGCGCATCTAAGCCTCGTTTCTGTCTTTTCCTTCCTCGATGTGTCAAGTCATGTGGCCAGCAGGGAAACTTTCAGCACCACGGAAAAAAAGAACAGCTCCGGGAGAGCTGCGCGAGCGTCCTGTCAGCCTGTCAGTCAACAGGCTGCTTTGACAACGAACTCGCGCGCGCAGCAGCACGCAAGCTGCGAAAAAAACAATTTGTAATACACAATTTAATTTCCCTCAAAATACGAAACATTCATATTTAGCGGTTATTTTAAAAAATTGCAAAAGTTGTACTTTGCTCAATGAAGCATTTACGTATATCCAACATTTTTATGTTAATCAGCCTGAGAAGCCGCAGCTCAGAGTCAATGAATCACACCGACAAACCCTACAGCAGCAGAAAGCGTTTATCCGCGAGCTGTGAGCGCTTCTTTGGCTAATAGAGAACGTAAACTGTACTCACCTCTCCAAAATGACGCAAAGCTTCAAACAAGCCTCCCTAAAAGCAGAGCAGCTCCATACCGGCGGGCTGAGCAAAACTTTAGTTCGCCGCGCGCGTGTTTGAGAACTGCACCAGCAGCAGGAAACAGGGAGTCTTCAGTGACAGAGCGGCGGGAGCGGAGGCGAGGAGTCCGCTTTTTTTAAGGATGAACCATTGCTAGGCAGAGTCCTGCGATAAGTCTTATCCTTTTGGGTAGTGAAACAACGTGTATCCTATGCGGTGTTGCGGGCTGCGGTGCGGTTAGTGCGGCGGGGGAGAGTGGAGAGCCCGGCGCATACAAATGTGTCCATGCTGCTTTGGCGGAGAGCAGCAGCGTCAGCCTCCCCGGGTCCTAACGCTGTGCGCGAACAATGGCACCACAATCAATACTGGATTCCTAATGAGCCACAGGACAATCAGAGGGTTTGTGAATTACAATGTTGTCCTGTGATCCTTTTTTAACAGATCTGAGATTACAGAATAAAAACTTTAAAGAAAAAAACGAGAGAGAAAAAAGGAATGAATTCAAGGGAATAATCGTGTCTGTTGCTTTATTTTATGATGCTCCTTCATAGACACCCAGAAACCCAGAAGATCCATGTTTTCTGAAGCTTAAAAGCTCAACACTGAACAATAATAAGAAATGGCATTTGTATAATGCTCTTCTTCAGAGCCAACCCAAGGCATAAACAAGCTAAACTGTTGCTACAAGATTAAGAGGGGTGGCGACCCTGAGAGAGTCTGGCTTTTTACACAGAAAAAGTGTGTTCATCTCAATAAAGAAGAATTCCATAAAAAGTTGACTTATTTCAGGGGCAGTATTGTGTAAAATCTTTTTTTTTCTTTTTCAGCTTTACATCATGTTATGTTATTCCTTAATCAAAAACTGACCTGTTTGTTATGTTATGCCTGTTTGAGAAATCCTTTAGTCTCCTATGGCAACCATCCAGCTATGCAAAATGCCTGGCAGGACCAAGCACTACCTTCAAGACGCAGCTCCTCCTCAGAGCTGCAGTACAAGCTTCCACAGCCCAGCCCTCCCCAGCGACTCCCAACTCAGATCCTTCAGACTAGCAAGCAGAAATTAGTAAACACCCAGTGGAGCTGCACTATTAGAGGCAAATTGGTGGATGATGGGCTGAAATGTTTGACCTCTTATTAAATTCTGCTTAAAGACCAAAGTAAAAACTCTTTCTGTTAAGATAATTAAAAATGTGTTTTTGATTTGAAACATCGCTTATAGTTTCTAGAGGTAAGGGAAGGTAGAATCAAATGAAGGATATTGTGCATTTATGGTTATTATACAAGCTTTATTTCTGCAATATGTGTAAATTAATTTAGTAAATTAAAATAAAGGAAATGCAATAGTGAGCATAACTCTAAACTCTAGACTTTAAAATGGCAGCATTTACCAAAACAGCTATGCAGAGTTCAAATCTCCTTCCCATGATTCTTGAGTCTGGATTGTAAACCTTATGTTAAGCTGCAAAATAACACAGTTTGTTAAGGAGTCTTAGGGAAAATCATCGGGTGTTTTTATGTTTTAATCTTAATTAATCGTTTTCAAAAGTTTGGTGCAAGCAAAGCCCAAAGAAATCTCAAGACTTACAGCAGTTTCATTTAAAATTAATTTTGCTTGAAGAGATTTCCCCCCCCCCCATCTGTAAAACAAAAAGAAAATTCTCACAAGCACAAACAATTGGCTTCAGAATTGAATTTCTGTATAATGTATTCCATCATCCCGTCAAACCGGCCCATCACTTCATGCATTATGCCGCCTGTCTCTTTTCTTCCTGCATTGGCTATTCAAGTATTGGACCATTTTGTGTCCCAGTATTTGTACTTATTCATGCTTATGTTTCTTTAAACTCTAATGTTTTTCTGAAAGCATAAATACAAACAGAACTTCTGCTCCTGTCAGTCATTACTCAGCCAGGCTGAATGGGACCGAACTGAGATTCAGGCCGACTACGAGCCTGCTTTGCATCTTCAGGCTCCGTTTGTCTCATGGAGAGGAAGAGGGCCGGTCTAGATGAGGTGCAGAACAAAGATCAGTCCTAATTCTACTCTTTAGCTGTGTTTCCATTGACCACAATTTCGCAATTTGAGATTTCAAAAATAAATTTGCTTAATGGAAACATGTCAACTTCGAAAAAACTTGTATTTGATAAAAGGTTTTGGGATGAGGTGGTTTTTGAGACTGTGTGAAAATTGGGTATTCTGCAAAACTGTTGTGGAAAATGATACATATCACATGAATCACATGATCAATAACCAGATGTTACCAGTGGCACAAACCACAAAGAAGATGATGACAGGAAAAGTACTTGAGACAATCATGGAATGGCATAATTTTTAATGACTTATACTTACTCGCATGTGAATTTAACTCAGTTTCTTAATTTAAACACCACAATTGCAAAATTGCATTTTTTGGATGTTAGCGGAATATTGACAAAGTTTTATGCACATAAATAATTCAATCTGCAGAGACTCACACAGACAGAGAAACAGCAGTTAGACAATTTTATCGGACCGAGAATGTGGCACTCGGACACCGGCAGAAGACATGCGTGCTGAGAATCGTCGCGAACTTGGATGATCGGCTCAAATGAAGCTCAGGTAGGTCTTCCCCCGGGCCCAGTCACTGGTGGTGGAGCAGAGCTTGGAGAGAGGAGTCTTGATGGGACCTGGAGGCATCCGGGAGGCTAATGGTGGAGACGGGGAGGAGGTGGGTTGAAGCACAGCTGAAATCGGGTGGATCTGTGGTTGCTTCGCCTTTTAAAGGAACTCTTGCAGGGTGATTGGATCGAGGTGAAGCGGTGGCGTGTCCTGGTTGGCTGGGGCGAAGGCATGGTGATAGGTGATAAATTCAAACTGAGGAGTCCTACAGGTTGAATTTACGCCTAGGGCTTCCTTAGAAACGCAGCTAATAAAAAAGTAGTATTAACTAATGATACCACTTTTCACATTTTATCAAATAAAGAAAAGACCTTTATTGAGATTTTTAGTGATGGACCACAAAAGCTTCTTCTCAGTGTGCGTGGCTTTAACCGGTTCTTCCCAAAGCAGCTCCAGTTAAGTTTGTCTCCATTTGCAGATTCTGAAAAGTTCTTTCCAGCTCTTTAGAATCACCTCAAAGATGGAACAAGTTGGACCCAGCCGGGTATCGCACGTACTGTAATTTAATGAGCAGCACATTGATTTTGTTGATTGGCCCCTTCCATGCGACTGAGTTCCTCCAGAGTAGTGGCAGCTTCATATGAACTACTTTTCAGTCCAATTTGCCTAAGACATTGTTGAAGATATTAAAGGCCAAGAGAAGAAGAGCAGGAGCTTCTTAAAGAGATAAAGTCACATTTTAAGGTGCTAAATTGGGAAGTCAAATTTGTTTTAGGTCATATTTGATCTGTGCAGCATTTTTATAACAACTGAAGGTAACAGTTACTTCACTGTGCTATAACATGACCCTATGTGCTTCAACAACACATAATACTGTCCCTTTAACTGTTCCACAGAGCAATGTTGAATCTACTCATGAGAGTGTATGGCACAGCTGCAAACCCACTAAGATAAGATGTCCACCAAAAAAAGCAACAAAAGGCCCATAGTGACGCTGGAGGAGCTGCAGAATGTCACAGCTTCGGTGAGAAAACCTCTCAGCATAATATTCTCTCTACAAATCTGGAAGAACGACAAGAAGAAAGTCATAAAAATACATTTCTCAAGTGTGCTGCGAGCTACTCAGACTAAGGTGGAAGGTGCTCCGGTCAGATAAGACATGAAAATTGACTCTTGAAATTGAGAAAGTGGTCCCAGTAGTAAGATCACATACAATCCAATCACAAATTCCTGCTTAAATTCAACTTGCATTTATACAATCTCGTTTCTCCAAAGCGGCAACATCTTATTGTTGTTAAGGCAGTATGACATTGAAAGTCAGCTGAAGTTCACATCCATTTGCATTCAATTGCTGCACCCGAACGACGGAAAAAACTGAGGAGTCAGCAGCCGCGCTTGATATGCAGGATAAGCGCCTGCATCTGCAACTTGTTAATCATATAACAAGAAGAAAGCAATGACACACAATGAGGTCATGGATTAATCCCCAACAGGAGAATAACACTTGATAATCTTTTGTTCATTATTTATTCAGGAAGGCAGGTGTTGCTGGAAGAGAAGAACCCTGGGGTAATTTGGGGATTGGTGCAGCGTAATGTAAAAATATTGCAGAGATAAATGTATTATTGTGTTGGTGCCATATTGGTTCAGAAATGCTGGGGAAGAGCCAGAATACGGTTATTTTTTAATGTAAGCCACTTTGCCTGAACGGTTGCAGAGGCATCTGGTAGAAAGCGACATATAGCGTTACAGTTTTTACAAAATCAAACACAACTTTTTTCCTGAGAGCTGAATGAAAATCTGTTCTCTTAAGTTACATAGGGATGAAAATCCATAAACAGTATAAAAACTAAATCCAGAGATCCTCGGTTTGCCTGATCAATCTGGAAATTTCTGCACAACTTGCAACGGGAGTTTTGACATTTTCTGTGTGCGCATGCTAGCAAGAGAACCAACAGATGGGAAGAAAGCAGCTGCAGATGGGGGGTTGGCTGACTTGAACATTAACTTGTAGAAGACGAGCCCAACAGGTCAGGTGTCCTCAAAGACAGACCACATGTTCGGCACAAACAGCCAAAAATATCCCGCTGATATCCACGCTCAGAACTTCCACATGCTGATTCCTAATATCCAGACACTGGCACGGACGCTGCGCCTTCTGAAGTGTCCACACACCTAGAACTGCTTCACATTTTACCACACATTACCAACACACTTTGATGTATTTGATTCGTGATGCTTTTTTATCTTTAGGCTTGACATTACAGAGTTGTGAAGTGGAAAAAAGTGATCCATGATTCACTGAAATTTTTGCTGATTCTTAGCTGAAAGGCCCGTCTGATTGGATGGAGAGTCTCTGTGAGCAGCTGTTTCAACTCCTTCCATCACACATTAGGCTTTATGTCTAGACTTTGACCCGGTTATCAATATACTTTGATCAACTTTCTGACAGAAGGTTAAATCTGGAAGTGGAGGTGAACCTCCATCTGAGTCTCAAGTTTTCTACAGTGTTGCCCTGTTTTTATCTTCACCCATCGTCCAATCGACTATGACCAGCTTCTCTGCCGCTGCTGAAGAAAGACATTTGGGTGGATTGGGTTTAGAGTTTATGGCTTGCAAAATGTTGAATAGTTGGAATGTTTAGCGTAGCATTCTTTTAAACTTAGTCTCTGCACTCTCTCCTGTGTTTCTAATAGTCCAATACACTCGGCTCGATTGGGGACGAAAATTGCAACTTTTGTTACATTTTCAGCTGATGCGGATTGCTTTCACACTGCACTGTGTCAGACCAACTAAACCGTTTTTAAAACGTGAAAATTGTGTCCGCCTCTCGTCTGTAGTGGCACTGCTCCAATGCTGAAGGAAACAAAACAAACATTTCTGAGGAAGACAGCTCAACTTCCTGTTTCAAAAAATGTTAACAAAAATGGAATGGCATCAGGATTTAGCAGACTCTTTTGTCTTTGGTAAAAGATGACAAGCCATTTCTCCCACTAGTATTAGTGTCTTGGGTAGGATTTGATTGTGTAACCCAGAATGCCCTACTTCATGCTTTTGGAGCAGTCTCCAGTCCACTGGGTGTTCATATATGCATTTGAACCGCACCAGAGTTCACTTAAACTGAACCGAGACCTTGGTTTGTAGATGGACCAAACAAACCGGACTAACTATGCAATTTAACTAGACTTTGATTAAAGTGGACTGAAAAGGCTTGGTGTGATTGTGCCCTAAGTTTTTTAGGGATTCAGTACAAATATGACTTTTTTTCACATTTTTATTGGTAAAACGGAAAAAAAAATAGTATCATTCTTTGTTAAAACTCTGTGAACCTGCTCTGAAAGGCAAGTAAAGCCTGGCAGACTGATTGAAATACACCGGGGGAAACCCTGGATGGTATTAGCATTTTCTTAAGGTGGATGAAATCATTAACCTTTGTAAATTTCAAGTTCCTGCTAGAACACTGAAAAGGAATTATATTTTGCAGCCTTATTGTTAGTCTAAGCACCTTTGCTCTTGATATTTAACAATAATGTTCACCCTTTATTAAAAAAAAATTAAGTGTGTTGTATCGATGAAAGTGGTGTTTTTCTTTAACTATTCTCATGAGTGACTAATAAACCCTTGAAAAGAATAAAAAAAATAAAGAGACCTTTGTCAAAGACAATGAGAGCAAGTAAACTGACAAAAGCATTGGAAAAAGCCGGAGAACATCACACTGCTGACCTGTTCTCAGTGGAAAAAATATAAAAGACCAACGTTCAACACTACAGCCCATCTGAACAAGTTATTATCAAACTAGTCATATCTGCCCAAAATCAGTAGAAAAAAAAGCAAAAGGAAAATAATACGACCCTATCCAGGTTATATTTAGGCACATTTTCTGTCACCGTCCAAAATCGTAGTAGATTTTCAGACTCTGTTCTTCCTGCAGTCTTAATTGCTTGGCCCATTTATTACAGTGACGTTGTCATCCCAACTCATGACAGCCTGAAGCAGAGGAGAACCTTACTTAGTGTAATCGGGTTTTTTTTTTCTTTCCCAGAAGCTTTTAAACTCAAATGAGAAGTCAGGATTGGTTGTCACAAATTGATTGCGGTGTAGACAGGACTGGCTTTACGTGTGATGTCTGCTTCCACTTGTCTCATTTAAATCGAAAATCAAATAGAGTTTTACTAGTTTCCTCACTGCACAGACAATCAATGAGGAATGTTAGCACACAGTTTTCCAAAAACTAAAAAAAATTCAAACTTGCAATGGGAGAAAGTATTTATTTGTTTGGAAGTAAAATGTAAAGCATCTCAAGACTCAGTAAATTTTTAAGGTTAAATTTGAATCTTGACACATTGTCATAATTTCAGCTTTCATTGTTAAAGTATGGATCGAAATCCAAACCATCTCTGCCTGAACACTGGTCTTTATATGAAACCCAAATTAAACCATGTTCTGGGCCACTTCCTCCTCTGAATACTAACTTTGGGAAGAAAACTATTAAAAAATAAAAACTGTCTACTTTTACAAAAAGCTTTGCACACACCACTTTGCTGCCAATCTCGGCACTATTCAATGCAAGGAAAAGTGTTTCATTATTTGCAACTGAATTGACTGTGGCCTTCTGGGGGTAGCAGAAACTGGTTTTGCAGACAAGAGGAGGGTGTTTTCCAATGAGGAGATTCTCCATTTGTGTGGAGAAGCTGCAAACGTCAAAACAAGACATTGTGTCGAAACACATAAGACTTGAGTTACTTAATAAGAGAACCTAAATATGTATTAATGGGAGAAAAAATATTACTGCTCGCTGTGTTAAAGAATTTGTATTGTTTAATTTTTAGGGAATAGAACTTCACAAAAAGATGTTATTCTCATTCTACTTACCTTTCTCTGCTTGGGCAAAATGTTACGCCAAGAACAAATTGAATTCTTGAGTTTTCATTTTAAAGCTTTCTTTAATAAAGTTGTTTGCAAATATCAAATGGATGAATGAAAGACCAATTATCTATGACTGTTAGGTAAAAGGTCAAATTTACCTTTTCAGACATTTGACTAAATATGAGTATTCAATGGTTCTTTGTTACACATGTTTTATGATAAATGAAAAAACACATAATTAGAATTTTTAAGGTAACAGTGTGCTTAAAAACTATCTTATCAGTCAATTCAACACAGTTTTTATCTGTTTATTGCATGGATTAGTTCCTCCAATTTCTTGTGAGTTATTGTGAAAATTCACGCAAAATCAACAAATCCCTGCATTTTTTCATGCTAATGCATAAGTGTGAGATAATTGCAGACTTTTTTCAAAATTGGTGAAAAACGTTGGATTTAAGTGACGGTTTGCTCTCACCTTACAGGTTTTATGACAAATGAAAAAACACATAATGTTATCCTCACCTTACAGGTGAGAGCAAACCGTCTTTTTCTATGTCTACTGAATAGCCGCCTTACTTGTTGTTACAATGCAAAATGATGCGGCAAGTAATAAAAAGTCGCATTTGCCATCACAGATGAATATTTCTAAATAACTACGACAAACACTTTAATTATTGCAAATAAATAAATAAATCACAAAAACAATTGCAAAATCCTTGGGGTGCTGAAAAGATATTCAATATTATTTAATTTTAAGAATTTATTTATATTTTAAAGGTTTAACGGGTTTTTATCAATGTATTCTGACACAACCGGCCCTTTAAGAACATTCATGATTTTGATTTGGCCCAAAAAGGAAAATGAGTTTGACACCCCTACTCTAAAGTGTCTTTTCAACCTGTTTTGGATAGTGGATGTGTGTTAGGATCAAGGATGTGGAATTTGCAGTATTCTGTTGAATCAAAATAGGGCACATTACTTAACAGTCTTATTTATTTACATTAATATATAGCGAAGACTCAACAGATCATGTGGGAATGAAATGTGAATTGAATGCTCACAGGATAATTATTAACTCAGTTATTCAGCAAGTACATCGATCCATCTGTTTCACCTTCATCAGTGCAGATAGTGCTGCATAGGGTGATCTGACGTAATATTAAAGGGTATTTGCTGACACATTGCAGTCAGTTTTATTGATTCTGTGGGAATGGCACACAGTCTACACGTATGTGTGTTTGAGATCTGGTATAAATATGACAGAATTTCATCAGTCAAAAAAATAACGATCAACCAGGTTTATATAGAAATCAAAGTCTATCCTACAGTATCAAATGCAAATTAAAGCAATGCCAGAGTATCTCCCCACCAGGCAGAAGCATCAGTTCTTCGTACACTTTAAAAGCAAAAGATTAATATATAGTCATCAGATATTAATTGAGTCATTTCGAAAGCACAAACAACAAAAAAAGTAATTTTTCCCCCTAAAACAGAAAACAAACTACCTGAACATGCAGTCAGGTTTGTGTTGGAATTTCAGACAGAAGCAGACACCCACAGACGAGCCTCTGATAGCGCTCAGCTCCCATGATAGTAAACATGGCCCTAAGAACTGCAAGTCATGCAGTAAGCTCTGTCGCATTGTTCCAGAAGTGCACCACTCTTAATAACCAGCGACTGTACAGGAAAATGAACAATAAAAATGCTGGTTTGTTAGTTAGTTGTTTTTTTCCTGGCCAGCACTTTGTTGTTCCTTCATTAAACTTTGGAGAACAGCTAGCTCTAGCAAGATCCCTGAATTAGCACAAGAAAACTCTTCGATGGATCATTAAAACATATGTAATATGGCTTAAAGGTGCTGTGATTTCTGTTGTAAATAATTACATATTTATCTAAGGAGAGGATGCAGACTGACTCACAGTTATGCAAAACAGAAATAATAGAAGTGAATGAGTATTGTTTGTAACTCATAAGAAACTCCTAACAATCTTCATCATATCACAATCTAAGATAGTATGGAAGATGCACACGGAAAACACAATAGCTGTGTTTCCATCCAATTGTTCTGTGAATTTTAAGCAAACTTAAAAAAGGAAAATGTGAATTAGATGTGTTTCCTTCTACAGGTTTGGAGCAAATCAACCAAGTTTACATAAAGTGTAATTTAATCAGATGAAGATGCTACGCATGGGGTGAAATAACAAAAATGTAGATATTGCAAGCTAGTATGGACTACACATCTTCAAAAATGGAGCTCAAGATTTGAACTTTGGTTTTTATGCCTCTGGTAGGGCACAGACCCACCTGTGGATGGGAGCAATCCACTACTCTCATCACAGTCATGAGTACCTCTCGTCGGCCACTCCATGCTGGACACTCCTGCTGGAGGTTTGGACACCACTGTGGATGGGGGGGAGTGTTTGTATCTCCACTTTTCCACGTTCTCTTTTTCAGAAAAGCCAAAAACTATATTACATGAGAGTTGTAATATGAGAGTTGAATTGTGAAACTGAGGAAGTTATTTCAAATTTTTAAAACCCATTAAAAACCGTTGATGGAAAAACAGCTAATAACACTATGAAAAGATAAAAGACATTCACAGAGTTTCAGTCAGTACACCACAACATGCACAGCACAATACTTGATACACTGATACAGTATCTGTATTATGTTTGTTTTGTAATTTTGTAGTACTTTACAATACTACAGAAAACAATCCAAAAGAATAACAACATCTTTCCTGTTTAGCCATTGCTGTCATATTTGCAGTTTTAATTAAAGTTAAATATCAATTAATATTTATTAGCCTTTTAATTTGGTTTGATTGGATCTGTAATTGCTGTGCTTTCTCTTCTTCCACATGCTTCACTGTTTCAGTAAATGTGGGTTAATAGGCTTTACGAAAGCCCCATGATGATGGTTCCATCCACTATACAAAAAATAAGAAAAAAAAAAGAAAAAGAGCCTTACCTGTGTCCTACATGCATTACCTTAGTTGTCACACCATTCACATTAAAGGCAGTAAAGCATAAGGCATAGCAGGTTGTGGGAATTGGACTCAATTCTGTTATGACAGAATCTTTTTTAAGCTTAGATTGGATTTTTATTACGGTTCCGTAGTGCACAAAATTCATAGGTGGTGGTATTTTATAGGAAGGCATGAAACTTTTACCAGTCACATGGGATGGCCGGAGCAGCAGCGGAGGATTTTCTACTGATCAACATCTAACCAGCTAATAAGTTTCTGTACTGGAAGTTAATTCTTGAATGGAATTGAATTATAACTCATGTCCAAACAAATTACCATCAAGCAATAAGCAGGTGCATTTTTTGACAAGCCCAGGACTTTTGTAATCTAATGCATGAGTCGTCTCTTCCCCCAGCTCCAGGCCCCGTGCTCCCAAGTAATACACCTTCTGCCTTCCCACTTATCCAACCAACTCCCGTTTCAGAAGCCGCCGGTGTGGCGGCACTTTGTGGGGGAGGTAATGCACGAAAAAAAAGGGATGCACGAACATGCAGTCTGAGCTGGGACCTACCGTGAAGAGGTTTCATCCTTATCCCAAACACCAAATATAAAGTAGTATCAAATTGATCTCACAAAGGACTTTGTTGTTAAAATATTTTTCTCAGTTTCAGTTACAGTTTTTGATTTTTCCTGATTAAGAAGCATATTAGGGTGCCTCTGGAAATATATATAACCTAAATAGTGGAGAACGGAGTTGGTTGTCACACAAGTTGGTTGTAATTCTCTCCCTCAGGTTCAGCTCTTGTAAAATGTTTGGGTGTTCAAAACAGTTGTCACCAACTACATATTGTTATTTTAGCAAATTCCTCACTTGGATGTGTATTTTACATTCAAGAAGTGAGGAATTTTTTGGCACTGCATCACGAGCAGTAATGCACGTGATGCAGTGCCTCAAGGTAAGGACATCTTTTTTGTTTTTCTCATCATAATGTAACTATTGATTTTTCAGTATTCCTTTCCAATCATCTATAAACAATTTTGGATTTAGAATTTAGATTATAATTAGAATTTTTTTCTGCAATAGTCTAGCATATGCTTGCTAGCACAACTCCTAGTGAAATGCTGGCACAACTGCTGGCATCATGCTAGCAAATACTAGTAGTTATGCTAGCAACTGCTGGCAAAAAAAAGCCCTGATGGGGTCACAATGTTGACAATTGAAAAATAAAAAGACGTTACTCAGCAGATATTGAAAAACAATTGATTTGCTTTAGCTAAAAAGAGTAAAACCATCAAAAAAGAGAATCAAGAGAAGGTAGAGACATGGAATAGAGTCATCCCCTAATGAAAATGAATGTTTCTGTTTGGTTTGTGTGGTGCTCTTTTCAAACAGTCGCCACCAATGAGACATGGGTCCAGTGTAAAGAGTTCAAGACTTGGACCAGGACATAGTCTGTACATATGTCAAAACTCAGAAAGAATAAAATAAAGATTTGGATAGGCCATATTCTTTTCAGAAGTTGTCATCTTAATTCTGTTTCTTAGCCTACAGGTTTTTCACAAGTTGGATAGCTTATCTGTTCTGTCTGTTCATGGCGTATGCCATTTTGAGTCTATAAGATATATTTTTTTAATATATTAAACATCGCAATTTGAAAGAAAAAGTCATCTCTTTTTATAGGCCTCCTAAAGTTTTTCTGGTACATCCAACGCCATTGTGGCGCTTGAGCTTTTGTGACCAAATGCAGCATTTGGCGGTACAAATAAATCTTGAAAAGGACCAGGTTACTCTGTTCCAACCAGACACTTTGGGGTTACATGACATTAAAATGGGATTGACTGAGAGTAGCATCTTTTTTAATAAGTTGAAAATTAAAATTGTGACAACCTCATTTTCCCTTACAGATACTTTTCTTGAATTATTTCAACTTTAAAAAAAAAAAAAAAAAAAGAACTGTTGACACTTATTTCATTTTAACTGTACCAATGGAGTTTATTCCAAATGCATTAGCCTTACTCATTTAATGTAGATGAGATTGAAAAACTGGTTTTGTATGTTAGTTCAATGAAAAATGATGCTAAATAGTGTTTAGGCATGCCTATACAAAATCTCTATGATGTTCTCCAAATCCTACTGGAAATCTTGACTTTTTTTTGTCTCACTAAAAAAAAAAAAACTTCTCATCATGTTGCTTGCTTAAAACAATGCTTATGGGTTTTGTCTAAGCAGCAGAAAACACTAAAATGCTTAAAAAGGCTGTTTTTATGAAACAATACTTTGTGTGGTTAAAGGTCAGGGCAGGTTTTCATAATTACGGTGAACAAAGCACAACTTGTTAGGTAAGTAAAGCATAATGAACAAGGAGCTGCAAACTCCCTCAAGCCCATCTCTGCGGAGTTCAAACATTTTGTCTGACTAATTAGTGTGTTTTGAAGTTTACGGGCACACAGCAGGAGCAGCCGACATCCAATGAGGAGGAGGAGGAGAAGGAGAGGAAGTCTAGCATCTTGCTTGTCATTCTAAACATGATTTGTTTGGTCCTTCTCACCGCTCACTTCCCCTACTTCAAACAAAAGCGACATGTTTGTTCTGCTTGGCTGTGATCTTCTTTGTAAATAACATTGTCTGCTGAGCACAGGCCCATTAGCATTCCAACATCCCTCTCGTAAGTGGTCAATGGGAAGACCTAACAATCCTACAAAGAATCTGAACTTGGAACAGATGCACACTAGTAAAAAAAATATAAAAAAAATTTAAAAATAAAGGCGTGCAGGAAGAGCAGCGATAAGGGAAGAGCACATATTAAACACTGCCCCTCTGCCCTGCTGCTGTTTGCGTGGCAGCCTTGCAAGATATAATGTACAGTCGGAGGTGGTTTGCTTTAATAGCGGCCGGCAGTGAGGAGAGGAAAAGATTCAACCGGTCTGGACCTGAACAGGTGGTTATCTGTAAAATCACTTGTGAAAAGCGCTTTTGGCCACCCGATAGAGAGAAGATGAAGGCTGAGGATAAGAAATGGTTATTGATCGACAGTCACTTTATCTGCCTCAGTTCTGATGACCACACAATGCAATCTAAGTCTGTCCAGGAAGGTGCAAAAGTGCTGATGGATTTTCAGACTTCTTATTTTGCAGAGGCCGTCATCTTTATTTTGCGATTGTGCTTCGGAGTCAACTGATTTCAGGTTGGTTCCGATAAATTAAAAAGTGGAGGCGTAATTTAGGCTTTGGAAGTAATTTGTGGTAACGGTACAGAAAACTAGAGGCCTAAAATGGCTGTGTTTTCATTAAATTTTTAACATGTTACAACAATTTCAGTAGCTAGTTGCGTTTCCATTATAAATGTGCAGGAAATTTTGCCAAAAAAAACCCACAATTTCGCAATTACGGTGTTTCAATTAAATAAGAAATGGTTTCCGCCAGTGGCAACATCCGGTTGTTGATCATGTGACTCATGGCTTGCAAAATAAGTGTTTCCAACGCAGCTTTGCGAAATAAACCAATTTTGATACAGCTAAAAAAAAAAAAAAAGCTAAAAAAAAACAACCTCATTCTAGCACTAAAACTTATTATCAAAAAGGAGGAGAGTCTTTGAAATTGGCGTGTGTTGGTGTGAAATCGTGTTTAAATTATGCAAATTTATTTGAGAAATCTTATATGGCACAACTACATCTCTATTGTTTCAGAGATATAGTTCTACAATTCTGGAGTGATAACTACATCTGACTGATTCTAAACCAAAAAAATCACATCAAGTTACATGTTACCAATTAATGTAATTTTAGACCTAAAATTAGGAATGCACGATACATCTGCATCAAAATTGGTATTGATCAATATTGGTCATTTAAGTATAGTCGACTGATATTTATTTCCATCTTGTTGCTGTTTGTTGGTCATGTGACAGTGAGAGTGATGCAGCAAAGGATTGTGGGGAGCTTAACTGAAGCAGTGGTGAAATCAGCAGTGTGACTGTTTTATTGAAGGTGTCAGAAAAGTAATAAATACATATATATAGTCATATTTAATGCAGTTTAACGTATTGGGATAAGGCTCATTTGTCAAATTCAAATTATGTTTTGGAAACAATTCTTCAATAAGTATTTAACATATTTTTCAGTAGACTCACTTTTCTGCTTTAGGAATGTTTGATATTATATTTTAGTCCTAAACATCATATTTTCATCAGCTGTAAGCACAAAGTCATCATTACTAACAAAAATAAAAGCTTTAAAACATCAGTTGGGGTGCAATTAATCTATAAATTAAAATGTTACATCAACATTTCAATAATATATTAATTCATTGACTTATATATAACAATATATATATATAACGATATATTTATCTACGATATATAACGTAGATAAATATCTGTTATCAGCCCAATTTTTCATATCGGTGCATTCCTAACAAAAATGGTCAGAGTTTTTAGTTTTAAATGGTGCAACAATTAAACTGGAGGATTTTTTTATGGTGTTGATCTGCTGATAACTGAACAGAAAATCTGGTATATTATTGGTGAATATAATTTTTGGTTTTACGGCAATAAGAAGAGAAGGTACGTTGATATTCTGAGGAGACGAAAGGTTTTGACATGTTTCCTTCTCTGCACCGCATGGCAGATTGTCAGTATAAAATATTTTCAAACATCTAGAATCTTAAGTCATACAGTTCTTTGGTCGCAAAAACGTATAAAATCCTATGTTAATTTCTGAAACGTTATTTAAAATGAGTCTCATCTCAAACATATTTGTACGTCCTAGCTGCACTCTGCCATATCTTATTAAATGCAATTTTTTTAACAAAATGCAAGGGTGCAGAATACATTAGCATCTCCTAACACATTACCATTCAATAAACAGAAAGCATCGGTATCTTGGGAAATGCAGGGTTTATAATGAGACGCTACGCTGCTTTTCTCCAACGTCCCATTGCTTGCAAAATGCAAAAATCAAGATATATACAATCAAAACCACCCACACACCCCAATACAACCCCAATGACTGTGCTCCAATAATAATAATAAAAAGGCTCCACTTCTCCGCCCTGCATGCTAAAATCACTCAGAATGCTGATGGAATATGGGGAGCCCATGTGGCTCGAGGTGGATATCAATTAAAATGATGTATGGTCTCGGTGTTTTCTAATTGGGACATGGTGATGTATTTAACAACACGCATTAGAACCCTAATGAGAGGTAAATTGAGCTGCATCCTATTGTCAACTAATCAGCGTGGTGGATTGTGTGGATAAATAACCTCAGACAGACCGTCTCTGGTTTTTGATATTTTAGGGAGAATGTTTGGCTCAGTGTGATTTGGCTTCTGCTGCCCATATTTCAGCAGCTAGGAACCAAAAATGTGTTTGTGTTCCTTAATAACAATAAGTCTTACCAAAACAAACAACTTACTGGAATTTGAAAGGAGGAGACTGGACCGTTGGTTTATCCTGGTTAAATAAATGGATTCTGTACTTTTCATTATAAGCATCTTGTTATAAAAAAATAAAAAGAACTACATGGCCAACTGCTAAAGAGGCAGCCAGCTGATAAGGCGGGTATCAATTTAATACTCTGTGAAAAGGGAGACTGGGCAACAGAGCCACTAACCAGGAACCGCTTGGAGTAGGAATGTATTTTTAAACAGCATTTGTACCACTTAAGTATTAAAATTTAATCAAAAATGTAGTTGTTTAGTCCTTAGTCTAGATCTTAAAGGCTTATTTAAAAAAAATAATTGTTTCATGTTGATATGTGTCATAAAAGGCTATTTTAGTGCAGCACAAGGAAAATTTTAAGAATGATTACTGACTCAATGGTTTAGGCAAATAATTTCAGTTCTAGTTTTGTTGGTGAATCATAAATTCATTTAGGAAATTACATTTTCTCCATCCAGTCCAGTTGTTAGTTTATTAAATGCAGAGTTGTTTTTGCTTCAAGTTTTATAGGTTGTCTGATTTTTGTTAATGTACTTCTAATATCCTAATGTTCGATTAATAATATTTATTGAAATGTGTATGCCCACTAAACAGACAAAAAGGTTCCATTTACATTTGTCTAAAACAATGCTAAAAAAGCACAAAAAATAAACCAACCTGATGAACATACCATCTTTCTGACACCAAGCATTCCTTCTGCTCCCACTTTTCTCAACTGTCTCAGTTTTTGGAGGATTGTCTGCTGCACATCGTTTACTGTTGGCTGCAGTTTTAGATTTAGGCAACATGGCTCATGCTCAGGGCATTATTCTATCAGAGGACAGCAGCAGTGCTGAAAAAAAAAAACAATAACATTTTAGCTTGAACTAACTTCTTTCTCAAACTTGCATGCTCAGTC
Organism: Poecilia formosa; assembly: GCF_000485575.1. Classification (NCBI taxonomy): domain Eukaryota; kingdom Metazoa; phylum Chordata; class Actinopteri; order Cyprinodontiformes; family Poeciliidae; genus Poecilia; species Poecilia formosa. The sequence continues at coordinate 21,056 of NW_006800146.1, forward strand.
CTTTGGTAGTGGTTGCAACAGTGTTTTCTTTGTAAGTAAGCATTGCAGGAAAATATGACCTCACATTAATTAATGACTCTGAAAGCGGCATCCAATTTATACATTTTTCCACTAACTACAAAGGTTGTTTCACAATTTATTACAATTCTAAACTACTTTATATTATCTTTGGTTCAAAACATAAAATGCTGAGGGTGCATTTACACCAGCCATGATTGATCTGTGTTATTTGTCTAGAAAATCTGTTTTGTTTGGGGAGGTGTGAATGCTAAATTGACCAAAAATGTGAACTCTAGTTTGTCTAAAATCCCAGGTCATGGTTCAGTTGAAGTGAACTCTAGCGTGGTTGAAATTCATATGTGAAATCCAAGTGGACCGGAGACCACTCCAAAAGCAGGAAGCAGAGTGTAATGAAAGGCATTCTGGGTAAATACCACAAAAACAAAGGCGTGAGTCTAGCGCTAGTGGGAGAAATGACTATTTTACCAAAGACAAAAGAGAAATCCTACATCTACTAAAATTTGACACCACACTATTTTTGTTTACACTTTGTGAAGAAGGAAGTTGCACTCATTGTCTTCAAAAGGTTTTAGGTCACTTCCTTTAGAGGTTCAGGTGAGGGAGGGAACAAGTTTATCAAAGGGTTTAGTTCATTTGACACAGAGCAGTGCGAAAGAGAACCACAACAACTGAAGATGTAGCAACTGTTCTTTGTGCTTTGGTCTCCAATCGAACCAAATCTTCCAGTCTGTCAGGTGTGAAAACACCTGTAGACTGATCAAACATGAACTAAAATATTCTCCACTGAAAAACCTCTTATACATCACCACCATTAATAGCAGCCTTCATATCTCCTGCCTTTTTGCTAGTTTTTATCATTGTTTCTAGCAAAGTACGCTTGTGAGTCATTTTCTCAACTGTTATATTGTGGTAGAGCTCTGCCAAGCAAAGCCTTCAGACAATACCTCTTAGTTGGAGTTGACACAACCCCTGACTTATGATCCGAATGATGTCAGTTTTTAGATTGATGAAAAACTTGAGGGGTAGCAAGACGATCTCCTTTGAGTCACGGCTTACCCATGTTCTTGTCATCTATGAGTAGATTTTCACTGACCTGTAAAGGTCTGGAAAACAGTGTGTTTCTCGTCTGTTTTTGCTAAGTTTCAATTACCCTATCATCCCTTTGTGCAAACAATAAATCAGTCTCTGTGCTGCATGGCCATCTTGGTAGAAGCAGAGAGAGAGAAAAAGTAAACCCTCAACACTTAGCCTTGCATTAGCAAAGATTTCAGAAGGCCTGATTAATGTGTAACCAACATAATTTCTAATATTTTTAATATTCTTAATCAGGAATCCTCACAATACAATGAAATAATAAAAAAAAAAATCAAATACTTACCCAAACTCAGAAAGAATTTGATCCGCTTTGTAATAGTTTTGTCCATTGTCATTTGAGGTGAAACAATTACACGGCACATCAAACTTCCTGTAACTACCTTTGTGCCAAGTCCTTCTCTCCTGCTTTCACCGGATGACTTTTCCTACTAGTGGGTCGGCTTACTGTAAATAGTAATCATCCATCCATGCTGACTCTGGCGTAAAAATCCCTTGGAGCACATTTTATAGATTGAAAAAAACATTTGACAAGCTCTCTGCAATCGGACGTGTCAGTATAAAGGATTATGTGTTTTATGGGTCTTGGCCCGAACAGCAGATCTGCTACCATAAACATGCACTACAATTTAGCCTAAGGTGCGTTGTGGAAAGGTTATCCAATCACCCTTTGGAAAGTGGCTCTCAAGATGAGTGAATGCCTCGGCTGATGCAACACGGTGCACTCTGTCGCCGAGGAGAAGAAACAGAGAGGCTTTTATCATCCGCCTGAAAGAGAACAGTGCTAAAATTAAATTAGCTTTTGCTTTTTTTTTTTTTTTGTTGGTGTGTCCAGTCATTTCGGATTTCCGTCTCCTTCTACGTTTCCGTTCTTTCCTGGTGCGCCAAAGCAACTCTCTTTGCGCCTCACACTTGGGAATAAACACACCACCAGGAACAAACTAGCTCTCTTGTTGAGCGGTACAGTACTGGTTATCTATATGATAATGCAGAGCTGCATTTCTTACTTTATTATTTCAGGTTTCTCTGTTGGATCACACACTGTGGAGCTCTGATAATTGTCTGTATCAATATAGAGTAGTTTGGATTGACAGAGTCCTGTTTGTATACAGAGGTCATCTCCCATCTGCTTTCACAAAGCAATTCATCTCTATACTTCTGTATGCCTAATTTTTGCATAAATAATTAGTGTAATATTGCTGATAGTTACTCATCTGAGAGCAGAAATGTACATACATATATCTGATGAATAACTTACTTTAAATTTGTTGGCATACTGAAGTGGAAACCAAACTAAAATATTCACTATGTGCTCTTCCCCGTCTCTGATCGTCTCCCAACTTCTCCTTTTTTGTACAAATTAATTTATCTGCAGTGAGCAACAAAGTCCAAAACAAGCAATTGTGTAGCTGCATCGTAGTAAACGTGTCCCTGCGCCAAAGCGACAGCTGTAAAAGTTTGACAGTCTGGTGGTCAGTTCAGAATTGTATCAAAATGCCGACGTGAAGAAACGAACAAACAACTTCTGCAACTTCTTCATTGGTGTCCATCTGTGTGTTCAGCATCAAACTGTCACATTTCTCATCGACAGTTTAGGCTGAGGAGCATTGTATTTCTCTCTCAAGTTTTCAAACTTCTCCTGTTTAATGCAGTTTGATTAAAGTATGCCTTTTTTTTAAGACACATGAAACATCTGGGCGATTCTTATTTTTACCCAAGGTTACTTATTTTCATCAATGAACATAAAAGACTATCATGGGTCGTTTCATAAGGTACACATATTAAATTGTTTGCTTTGTACATGTGTTGATCTAATGTGCTCGTGTATAAAAAGACTTTGCTATATACATGTTGAAATTGTAAATCAAAATTTGTACTTGTAAATAACTTTTGCCACTTTATAAACCAAAATGTCTAACAAATTTATCTTTGTACTCAGTATTTTGAGATGTACTTGCACTCATTAAATACTAATTGCTCAGGGTAATGAATACCGGAGCAAGAATCAACTTGCCCTGGTCCAGTTGATGCTGTACGCGCTCTTCCACCACAGTTAATGAAAAGATTTGGATCTCAAGGTTTGACCATGTAATTATCTATTTTCAGATCCATATCTCACAACTACTATATCCAGATTGGTTGAGAGGTTGTTCAAGGAGGAATCCATGGGCCAATCAACAAACACATACTGCTGCCAATCAGATGGATGAGACAGTTCTGGCTTGGTGGGTCCAAAAAATGAGGAGGAAGTGTGTAGAATCTAGAAACTGACCGGGCTGACTGGGAAAAACCGGTTAGAGCAACACTTGGGGAAAAGAGGCTTCTCTCCACATTGGGGGTTTGAGATAGAGCAATGCAGGACTGCATTATATCTGATAGAATTTTCAATAACTTCACTGAAATTGATCTAGACCTGCACAGCATTCTGGGGGATTTAGGCAGAAGAAAGGCTTTAGTTGCGCAATTTCTCACGACCAGCTAAGCAAGATGGGTGGCATCAACAAACCAACTCACTCTTCGGCTACCTAGTAACAACCTGTTGAGTAACATGCAGAGCAGCAGTTTCAGGTTTCTCCACCATGTCTCATAACTGCTTAAAAATAAAATAAAATAAAATAAAAAACAAGAGAGCAGAGTGAAGAGATCAAATGAGTACAACAGTTCCAGAGGAAACTGGATAAAATAGGAAAAGTCACACCAGCAGTTTGGCATTTTTCAGATATTTAAAACTAAAATTAATCAATATTCATCAATATCACCTGATGTGAAACTCCTATTTTTGTTACATGTTTTCCAGCAATATCGTCCAACCCTATCTTGTTGACTGCTGCTCACTTTCTGAATCTTCCTAATTCAGCAGGACACATACTGGGGTGAGTGGATCTCGAGTGCATTTAAAGCAGCATTGACAGACGCAGCAGCGACAGGTGATGTCAGAAATCACCTGTTGCACTCACTGCCTTTCAAAGTCTTCATGTCTCTGTTTTGTTTCAAGCTACACTACAACTTGGAGTGAGAAGGCTCTAATGAGGAGGAAGGTGTAATTAGTGAGTTGTGACAAAGTCAGTGATGGTGTGCTTTAGCTGCGATGCTGGCAGCGGTAAATATGACTAATTACATCTTCTGCTCCAAAGCCTCTTTATCTTAACTCAGCAAGACACAGACCTGCCCACCTTGCACTTCATTACTGTGCACCGAAGTAAGAGAGGCCTGATGTTTGCAGCAACACTCAGAAATTGCTTTTCAGCAGTCAGCATCGTATTTGGAAAAAAATAAATGCAGCACAGAGGGACCTCACTAATTTTAACGAAACAAAGTTTGTGTGCCTTAAAAGATGACAAATTAGCTTGAATTTAAAAAGAACTGTAACTATAAATGTTTATTTTTACATTTGTGGTTTTTGGAGAATGAATGTAATTGCTGTGTGGATGTCTGTGAGCAGTATTACTTTGCCCAAAGATCCGTGAGCAAAGTTTGTCAAAGTGACTCTTATTCTTCTGGTGTTAAGCTGACAATCTGTTGACAGAAACATGACTTTTCCAACAGGGATGTGTTGAAACAAAGCGTAGCTCTTTACTGGCATTGTAGAAAAGTATGGAGTGAGAAGTATTACTTTGCCCAAAGATCCATGAGTAAGGTTTGTCAAAGTGACTCCTATTCTTCTCCCCATTATAACATAAAGCTCTTTGTGTTTGTCTCTAGTAATCTTGGTAGAACAAGAACTACCCAGAGCTAATAGATGAGGAATCAATGCAGTTCATACAACCGTAGCTGCGTCTTCGCTATAAATACGTGCAAAACTCCCGATAGTGTCAGAAAAACACAATTTTGCAATTGAATTGTTCACATTAAATAAAAAACGCAATTAAAATCACAGGTGAATGAGTGAGAAGTGCGTACTTCTTACAGAGAGAAGGCATGATTTGTTGTGCACAGTGGTTTACTGGGAAGACTGGTGGCCTGTATGGTTTCTGGAGGAAACTGTGCAGGTATTACCACTACTTACGGGTATTTTTTAGTTTTCTTTTTCAAAAATAAATGTTTTAGATTGGACACATTTTAATGCAACTGAGTAAATAGTAAATTCAGTTTTTATCAACGATTTAATTTAATTTGCTTTGTGCAAAAAAGTGACTGACTCGTAAGATGTCAATAAGCCTTGTGCCACAATGGGTTGTAACAAACTCCATCAAGAGTTAACAGTAAATGGCAATAAGTCTTTCACATCACTTTTCAAATCTTTGTTTGACACTAAATTTGTTGATTGAAAACATAAAATATGTCAAAAGGCAAAAGCACAATAACTCCATAACAGAAACAACAGTGTTTTCACACAACAAAGACGGTAAACAAATAAAAATATATTTTTTCCCATCTGTTTTAGTCCAGACTTTTCCTGAGGTCAGCCGTTTTTCACACCAGGGAGGAGCAGCAGGCTGAAGGCCTGAGCCTCTCGGCAGCCGGTCCGCTCCTTTCTCAGCTGCATGATGGAGAATGAATACGGGATGATTGGGGCGATGCTGAATTCATTCCCCATAATTCCTCTGCCACGCAGTGATGGAGCACATCTCATTTACAGTAACTGGAAGAATTAATTTCACTGCCACCGCGAATTTCACACACTTGACTTTTCACCTGGGCCCGGATCTACACGCTTATCAATTAATTAAATGCCAGTCCAGAACATATGAATTTGTAATAAATATCAAGAATCAATCATAAAGCTAAGACGCTTTACTTTATAGCACATACATTGAGCACAACATCACAAACAACATTATTACAGCTGTATAATTCTGACAAAACTGAGGAATGTGACGGCAGCCGCTCCGAGGTTTTTTGTTTAAAGGTCAGATGTAAGCTCGGCACCAGGTAGGAACCTACGTTCTAATATCAAATTGCTCCATGCAGTACACTCTGTCTGGCAACTGCAACACGCACCCGTGTCATGTTGTATCATTAAGTTTGACAGATCCGGTTGTAAGCACTGTGAGGCTCATTGATCTCACAGCAGATACATCTGTCCACAGATGTGAAGGCTGCTGAGGCATTACAGCACACAGACTATGTTAGTAACAGAGTGTGGAAGACACTGAATACTAACAAGTTGGGATGTTTATGATCTCCAAGTGAAATGTAATGTCATATTTCTTCACACTGTAGCATCATATTTACATAGTTTTTCCGAATACGTCTGAATTTCTTCAGTGTGACCGCTCCACATCCCAGGACCGCAGGTTGTAATGCAAAAGGTGAACAGACCCAAGAGACAGAGGATTACACTGCCTCTGATTTTACAGCCTTCAATTCACAAGGTTTCCCCATAAAACTTGCTAAGCCCAGTGGTGCTAGGCCAGGCATTCATGCAGCTGCCTGTCGTGTTTTTCAGTTCAAAAATGTTTAAAGTTGACAGTAAATTTGAAAGTATCACTTGATATTTATGTGTTATTGAAAGATTGGAGGATTAATACCTAAACACCGACAATAAGGTCTCAAAAAATGCAAACATTTTAAAAATAGTTAAGTAAATAAGCAATGGTGGGAGCACCGGATGCATTTCAGGTTTAGAGTAGGGTCTTGCAGTGATTGTGTTTTGCTCATTTGTTAGTCTTTAGACATTGGAAATCTAGAGAATAATTTCATATTGTATGGAAACAAAAGTACACGTTTCAAATAAAATTGAAAAAAATAATTGAGTCTGCATATAATAAATAAAATTTATTACGTCAGTCATTCATTCAAAGCAATCATCTTTGAATAATTGAAAACTCTTTACCAATTGACAAAACTATGGCAGGTTTTATAAGAAATATGTTTTTTGCTTATTTGTTAGAACTGTCTCCATGTCGAGACATCATAACATGAGACAGAAAATCAGTAGAAAAAACAAACTCCTCCACCCTCTGCCTGTGGTCCTAGTGCTATTTGCAGAAATTACCCGCTAAGCACCGTCAATCAAACTAGTGTATGCGCTCTATGTGATAATGGTGGAGAAACAACTGTTAAAGGAAAACTGTTTATCCACTGTCATCAGTTGCCATGTTTGCAAGCATTAGAATTCACAGGGAGGAGGCAACTATGGAGATAAATTAGATTTTTTTCATATGTCTCATACATGTTTAAAACTGGTACATAGTGACAGTTTTAAACAACCTGTAAGTTTTTGTTGTTTTTATGAAAGCTACCTACTGCAGCTTTAATACACTGACCTTTCCTGCTTTGGTTCAAAACTATAAATGGAACAAGAATGTAAGTAAATGAGATCCTATTGAGTTAGCTACATATTTCTGTACATAAACTGAATCTGTTTATTTTGTATGGTCAAACATACAACGTGGTCAAACATATAGATCTGAAATGTTCCAAAAACAAAATATTCAATGGTTTATTTCAATATTTTGCTACCAAAAAGCAGCAGGGTAATACTGCATTCCTCTCAGGTAATACGGAGCAGCCCTCCTTACCATTTACTGCATTTTCACTCTGTATTTCACTCACTCTCGGCGCCTCATCTCCATTTGGATCTCTCTCTGTTTGCAAATAAATCACATTCATGCAACACCTGAGCTGCGGATGGCAGCGGCACAGGATCAGAATGGGATCAGGGTCCCAGGTGGGCTGATTCAAATAGCATTCAGTCACTGGAGTGGGAATGCGTACACATTGTTAACACTGACACACACACACGCATACGAAAGGTTATGGTCAGCCAAAACCCCTGTGCTTATGGGTCACACATGCCAAAAATAAACCACTGCATACACACGTTTATTATCCACACCCACTCCCTTCTATTCTGTTTAATTTATGACACTTTTGTCTGTTTTGTCTTCCATGTAGAAACAAAGACCCTCAAAGTTCCCCTGCCTCTCATTCATTAACTGACAGCTCACAGATCTCCCAAGCGGAATAGTCGAGAGGCAGAGGATTTGCATTTGTATTTTTCCAATATCTTCCCTGGACAGAGGATCATGAGCCTACCGTGGGGAAAGAAGCGGGCGGCAGTCTGACACTTGTTAAAGACATCCATCTCCTTTCATCTTATTCTTTTTTTTTCTTCTCAGTATAATTTAAGAGAAGGCTCATCAACTTGTCGTCGGTGCCTGCAGGGACCTTGTTTAAAGACGATAATGAATTGTCTTTTCTCATTTCATTGAGAGAGTAGAAACATATTCCAAAGCAGCGTTTAGTGCATAACTATTTATAACTACAGAAAAATTAGACATAGTCTGTCTTGATAGTTCATTGAAGATGGTGGTATTGATGAGTCACAGCTCCAGTTTCCTATAACCAATAATAAACATCACAGCCAAGTCTCTAAACTGTTTCCTGCAGCCAGAGAACTGATGGTTCACTGGGTTTCTCCTCCTGCTTGTTTAAGTTTAACAAAACATCAAACCGTGGAGCAATCATGGCCCAATTCACCTTTAGGGAATGTTTAACATGTTACAGCATTTTCAGTTGATGTGTTACATTTCAAATGCCCACAAAACTTTATCAAAATTCTGCTAATGCTGAAAAAAAACACAATCGTGCAATTTTGCCGTTTCCATTAAATAACAAGGGGATATTGTAGTTATTAAATATGCACGTTGTTTGTTGTTATGGTTCTCGGTTCTGTTTCTTTCTCTCTTTCTGCAGGTGTAGAAGCAGACTTGTCTTGTATTCACTCTGTCATCTCCTCAACTCTTCTTACTTTCCCTTTAGTAATAAAGCATTATATATGTAATGCTCCGCTTGCGAAAGTGAATTTGCTAGGCTTTGGCATTCAGACAACAAATCTGCTGGACAGGACATGTTTATTTTTTTTGTTGTTGTTTGTTTTTAAAGGAATTTGAGACTTGAGAAGGTCATTTTTATACGTTGAAAAATCTTGCAAATCAAGCATTAGTCATTCTGCAAACTCTTGACTTTAACAGGCACCCAACCTTCCAGCAACAGAATGATTAGAGACAGAAGAGGGTAAAGAGAGGACAGCATCAATATTTAAAAAAAGAACCAGTGAGATCTGAACCCTGCATCCAAGCCAGGAAGTTCAGACTAAAGTGAAACCTGAACTGAAATGAAATGTACAGAAAAAGTTTTGTTGGGTTCATCTGTCATCACTGGAAGGGACTGAATAGGATTGTACTAAGTCCATGGTGGGAAGGGCGTGGGGGGATTGGACTGGACCCTTCAAACAGTAAATCATAGCCAAGAATAACTTTAAAAAAAAAAAAGCCTGTTTGTGAAATTGATGTAACTATGACTTGTTTTATTACTTCTGACTGTCCACTCCATTCAAGTGTAAAATGTCTGATCTGTTTAAATCTCACCAACATCTCAGGTACGGAAGGAGATCAAATAAATAGGGTATGTATCAATGAAATAAATAAGCAAATCATGATTTATTCACATATTTTAAATGATTAGTAATTATTGTTGTAACATCATTCATATTACATAAAAATGTATTTTATTTCAAAGACACAGCTAACTTTATTAACCCCTATGGGGAAACGGACATCTTCACACATGGGACTGTTAGACATGCATGAACAAAAACTGAGAAATAAAAAATACCAACTGCATTAAAGCTAATCTCAAGTTTATAGAAAACAAAGAACAGATTCCATACAATTATTCATTAAGTAAACATTGGGTAAACATGAAAAAGTTGCGCTAAAAAACTAAGAACACTCTTGCTGCTTCTATTGGATTAAAACAGGAATAAATAAAATACCAACTACATTGGAGCTAAAGCTTTAAAAAATCTGACATGGACTGGAAACAGAAACTCAAATGTTTAGGGTAGTCTATCTCTTAAGAAATATTGCAAGCATCACTCTGTGTCTTTTAGCTTTGTATGCAAGCATCCATGCGGTGATTTTTCTCTCCCTCAACAAGAAAATGTAATGGCATATTGTGGAAAGTGTTGATTTAGGCAAGAAAACATTTGGTATGGCGCAGCTTGTGGTCTAAGCAATGCAGACCAGCAGCTCTATCTGATGGGTCTAGTGTACAACAGAACAAATAGAAAATCTACTCAAAACATCCAAGTCAAGAAGTTAAGTTTAACAAATGAATCTGATTCTCGGGGGGGTAGTGATACTTTAAAGTATCACTAGATTACAATCCAGCTACAGGATGTATTCCATCAGCTGTGTTTAGCAGAATTGTCTCTTTAAAAAGTCTAAAAACACAATCAGGTGTTTGCTCATATACCTGTAATAGTTGAAGGAAATTCAATACGCAAAGCCTTGTCACATGTCTTAATGAAGGACGAGTTCAATGGAGGAAAATGACTCTTCAAAAAAGGTTTGGATGTTCAGCTTTATGGTATATTAGTTCTGCCTATGAGAGGAAAAACATAGTAATTATTTTACCAACAATAAACCTTTGTAAATGTCTATAAAATGATCTGTTGCATTGAAAAAAAAATCTAACAAGAGAAAAATAGATTAAATGAAATACTACTGTATATATATTCTACCACATTCCTCAACAAAATGTATTCTAAATACTGCAATAAGTTAGAGGGGGTATTGTGTGGATAGAAAGAAAACAATTTTTATCTGCACCTGCCGGGTCTAAACAATAAATGCAAAATGCAAGACCCCAGGCCTGAATTTGCATTTCTTATCTGTGGATACTAAATAAAACAGATGAATGGAAGTGAAGTGATATTGCTCCAACACAGTCCAGTCACATCCAATATTCCTTCTGGATTCTTGCTGCCACTTATTTCACATCTCAACAAATCTAAATATATTAAAGCTAATTTCTTCAAAAGGTGAAAACAGAATCCTCACACAAAGGCTGACAAGTTTCAAAGGTTTATTTCTGTTGCTCTTGATAATTGTGGTTCAACTAGAAAGCGAAACTAACATTTCTCATAAAATTACAGTGTTGCATAAAACAAGAAATGGCTGCCTATTGAAAAGTATGTCCATTTCTGAACAGTCCAGTCAGGAGGCCAACACCCGGTGGTCTGAGTATTCAGGGAAGCTAAAGTTGCTTTATTAGCGGCTTTCAACTCAACGTTTATGTTGGGTCCAATGCCCAGCTTCGTCTTAAAGGGGCAGTGTTATATATTTTTCAGACACAGTGCCATTTCATAGCACAATCAAGTCAGAGGGTTACCTTCTCAGTTGTAATAAAAATTATGCGTACATCAAACTTGACTTCGCAATTTGAGACCTTAAAAGAGGTGTTTGTCTTTTTAATAAGTTCCTACTTTTTTGACACTCTGCCTTCAGCATGTCATCATAACATTGCTTTTGTGATGTGTTTCTGCAAAGGAGCTTGGTTTTTTCACAGATTATCTGTCCCATGTTATACAGTCACAATACAGTGGCAGTTTAACCAAAAGTGTAAACAAAACATATTGTTCTTAAAAGCTACATGCTACTTCTTTATCCTGATTAAATTCAGTGTTTTCAACAGCCATTTATTTCTTTAAATAATTTTATTCCCTTCTAATTGCTATTTATTAAGTTTAGAAGAATAAATTGAGATGGTTTTCTGACATTTTGAGTCCCTGCTGATCTGATGTATTCAGCCTGGCAGGAAGACAAGGTCTCACGGTGCCAGACAGCTCAGCGAGAGCTGCACTTAATACTGGTGGCCACTCCATTAAATGGCTTGTGTCAGTATAGTAAGATGTTTTATTAATCCAGTTAGACCTATAAAGAGTTTAATTGAGAGCAATAGATTAGTCAGTGGCACAAGGAGGTTTTTACTGTTCCTCAGACTGATTTCACATTAATAGTATCCTTTCCCTTCAGCTTGCCTTTTATAAACTGGTAACTGTACCTACAAAATAATAGCACAAATCTACAAACATTCAGCAGTTGAAATAGTTAGTTCTTGGCTAGCAGTCCTGGCACTAAGCTGTGGTAGCATAGGTCAAAAGACCTATGCTACCACATAGCATAGGTCTTGTCGCAGTCTGCTGCGACATGTTTCGCAGCAGACTGCAAACATGTCTGCTGCGACATGTTTGCAGTCATAACATGTGGTTGTGCTGACATGGTTAAATTTAAACTAAAACGTTACCTGTCAAGTCTCCTGTTTTGGCTGGGAAACTACCACATTTTACCCCTCTACCTCGCCATACTTCCATATTAGCATTTACCGTATTAGAGTAATTACATCACAATCGCCCCACCGAACGGAGCCGCAGACAGATAACCATTTCCCATATTTTCAACTCCAAAACTTGACAGGCATGAACATGTAGTTTGCTTTGTGATCAGATCATTTGCTTTTTATATTTCTGTACTGGGTTAAGCAACTTCTGAGCGCTACATCAGCAATAGCCACTTTAATTAGCATTCTTGGATATTACATACCTCTTCATTATGATGCAGACTTAAGTGAAAAAAAATGTGGGTTTCCTTTTAGCTTTCTTATTTACACCAGCTTAATATTTGTTTCATCAGGTATCCAAACAGCTTTCATGAATGGCTATAAAAAGCGCGTGTAATCACGTCTCACAATAATACTGTATTATGAACAACGTGAGGTTCTGAATAAAACATGTGATCTTTTATTCTGTTTTAATGGCACAATTCACTTGCTCTCCTTCTGTTTTTTTCCTGCACAGAGTCAAACCTGAACTGGATGCTTAATACAGCATAAATGTTTCAGTATTCAGCTGAATGAGGCCACAGATACAATATTTAGCAAATGTATGAGGAGTACTGCCAATGAATTACATTTACAAACCAGTTTTCCTTTAGTAATATTTTAGTTAATGAGCTTTTTCCTGAACCAAATATTTTTTTTGTTTCTTTTAAAGCTGAAAAACGAGATGACAACTTATTTTATTAATTGATATGTAAAATCACACAAGCACACATAGCATAGTGAAAGTCTTAATATCTCAACACATTTCATATGGCAACATGATAGAAATTTTGGCCTTTTCATCTTTATTTGAAGAAGTAATTTTCCCCCCAATAAAATTTAAATAAAATCTGCATCTATACTGCCTCTAGGATTTCAATTTAAAATGCTGTGAATAAAAATGCTGGTGTCAGTGTCAGTATTATCAACTTACATTAAAATTCAAACTAATAAAGTCCTGAACATGACTAAAGCAGTAAGTTAGAGAAATGTCTTAAACAATTACAACTCAAGTTTTCTATATCTTTGAGTCAAAATGAATTTCAAATAAAATATTTTTAGTTTGCACTGAAATGAAACCAATGTGAAACAGCTCCATTGTTACTGCATTTGTGTAAAAATTTTCAAATGAGATATGCTTTGTGTACCTTAAATAAATTTCTATAAAAAGTTGTGACCCAAAATTGTTACATTTGTTTGGTTTCACATTTTGTTGTAAATATTGCTATGAAACATTCAACACATAAATGTTACACTTCGTCCAGTTCCAGGCCTTAAGTGACATTATCCTGCAACTTTTAATTGCATTGCTTCTCCAACACATCTGAATAATGTGAATGACCTCTGCAGAGCTGAATGACTGCTAATGAGAGCCTACATATATCTATCTATTTTTATTTTTATTTACTTTGGAAGATCATGTATTTGAGGGGTTTAAAATTATTCATTTTAATTTCTGAAAACCATTTTCTATTTTCAACAATATATGTAGTCGTATGTGTTCAGCGCATATTGAGCACGTACATCCTCACACCAATTGCTGACAGATCTGCTGATGAGTTTACTACAAAAGCAACTTCTGGTCCATGTTTAAGATCTGTCATCTGTTGCTAGTGATAACAGCAGCTGTTAGGGTTAGTGGAGTCAGACTGAACCAATGTGTGTTATTGTGTATTTTCTTTTTACTAGGAGACTTGATTGGTGGAAAAAGCTTTTGTATAAAAATATATAATGACAAATAATGACTATTTTCAGGATTTTAAATGAACCTAAATCTAAACTATCCATAAGGATCAGTATATGCTGAAAATCTTTAGTGAAGTCCTTCAACACAGCACAACTCCAGAGTCACTGAGGCATGAATAAATTGTCACTAACCTCATACAAAAGGAATAATACAATTCAGTATTTTCTAATTTGGTTGATGTGCCGGGGGTGTGAACTTTCAGAGATAGATTTTCCAGCAGACAGGCAAAACAATCTCTTTGAGTCCATTTTGATCGTTGTCCTTTTGTCCTCTATTTTTGGTATGGCTTCTTTGAAAATTACGTGTGCGAAGTTGCACCGAGCTGCACTGTAAAAAAAGGTGGGGAGATAAAGCCATCCACATCGACAAAACCAGCATGACGAATCTGTGCTCGGAGAGGCTATTGATTGTGTCACCTCTCCACAGGCCCGGAGCTGTGAGGGCTTTTTGTGAGTCCGGCTCGCAGTGAAGGACTGCAGGCACTTGTACATAAAAAGACTCGGTGTATAAAGCAGCTGTGGCTGGAGGTGGGGGCAGGGGGGTGCAAGCTGCACGGTGATACAAGCTACTCTTTTATGTCCTGCTGCCGCCCATTTCTCGCTGTGTCCTACTGAAGCTGTTAGAAACGCTTCTTTTATTCTCTCCTCTACTTGTCGATTTGTAATTATTGCGGGCTGTGCAACAGAACAGGTAGCTGTAATGTTTCTACCTTTTTTTTTTCCTTTTTTTTTTTTTTTTTAGAAAAGCAGTAAAATATGAAAGTAAGTTTTGGGTGGAAACAACCAGCGTAATATACCGACCTATTTCGCTCTGAGCGGTGGCTCTTAAGTGGCGCACTCTCGCTTTAATTTGCTTTAGGATTGGACATGGATTGGAAAAGAATTCCTTTTGTCTATCTGCCTATTATGCTGTTGTCAGAGAGGCTAATTAGCTCTCTTCAAAGTGTTTTACCAATGCCAGCCAGGTGCTTTCACAAAGAGCAAGCTGAACCCCGTAAGGGCTGTGTTTATCCCGACGAAGCTCAAGGCATCTGCTTTGGAGGGCAGTAATCAGCCCACAATTACAAAGCAATCTCGGCTAATGGGTTTGAAGAGTCCACTTAAAGCATTTACAGTGAGAATGAGTATTCAGTCAGGTGTTGCAAGGTCCAGGTTAAGAGTGAAAAAAAAAATGAAAAAAAAAGGCCTATAACACAATCGGACTCGACCCGAAAAATAGATTCTAGGTATTTCTCTAAATGGATGCCAACACATAATGAAAAACAAAATAAAGAACAAGAGTAAGGGATACATATGAGCTGGTTACTGACATCAAAGTACAATTGAGGATTTTAAAAGTAATGTAACGTTTATAAAAATATTTTTTTACATACTTATTGAAACTCTCACCAAATAGTGATGATACGCCTTCTCCTAGTGCTTCCAGGACTAATTAAAAACAACCAATCAGAGCGTGGGGGGGGGGGTCTTAGTGCTGTCAATCACATCAATTCTCCAGCTAACACCGTCTGTTGTGCATGCTATGGCTAGTCAGCATAGCCACCAATGTTGGCGGATAAACACTTTTCCTGTAACTGTGAGTTATTTCTTCTTCTGCTGGAAGGAAAATGTCCTACACTTTTTTGATAGTATACCTTTAGAAAGTAATCTGATTACTTGATGTCAACAGCAGCTAAATTACAATCTGCTTTATTAATTTTATGTTAAAGATGCTCACAACACCTCCACCACTTCGACATAAAAATATCAATTCTCACTTTTCTAGAAGTGCATTTTTAGCAGTAAAGTCAACATTGTATCGCCTGACATTTTAAGTTAAACCAAAAATATTTTGTGAAAAAAAAAATACATAAAAGATCAAATTAAGACAGTCTTTCTCTCCCTCATTCAGAGTGACCTTTAAATTTCTCTCCATCCCTGCCTACTCATTCTTCAGGTAAGAAGAAACAAATGTCCTTGGCCTTCATGGTAACAGGGATCTTGTTAGCTAGGGCACAAAAATACAAATTTGGCAACATGTTTTTGAAGCTAAGAGACATTTTTACTAACTTTGGTGACTTTTCAGACTTCTCCAGCAACTTTTTAAAAAAAAATCTAGCTACTCTCTGATTTATTGGAGACTTCAGCGACGGTTCTGTAAAAGTGGACATAGGTTTGGTATTTGTTGTTTGTTACAGAAACAGCTACAACAAACGCTGTCAGCCATTTGAAATACTTTCTGAATATTGCAAGAAATACACTTCAGTTACTAATTTCACAACCTGCTGCCGCCGTTCCCCACTTACACCTCGCCTTTTCTTTAACAGCACTGAATGTTGTTGCAGAGGACTCTCACTCCCAATGCTGATGGGGGATTTTTATTTATCACAGCAACCGATAGCTCATTAATTTCTCCAGAAATGCCACCTTGGGACGACTTCAAATCGCCGAGCCCTGACGGTAGTGGAATCAGGTCATCACTACATAAACCTCCTAATCAACGCAGAGTATACAACCCAGAAAAAAAGAGGGGGGGAGAAACAAAAAAACAAACTGTTTGTATGCCTCTCTCACCCATTTGAGTGATGCTTTTAGCTTACGCAGCCTTTTAAAACCACAGAGGAAAAGGTCAAGCTGACTGAAGGGAAAACGAACGGACTCACTGGTACGGATCTGCAGTAACGAGCATTTAGATGCCTTCTGAACGTGCTGATTGGAATGAACCCTGGGCTGACAGGTTGATGGTGCGGTCAGTCCGTCCGTTCCTCGACTCGTTTTGTGTGAAACATAATTATCAGCTGTAAGTCTTCTCCTGTGTTCCAGGTAATTGATGCTCATTTCCCCGGGAAGAGTTTAAATTTCTATTGATTGTCAACTTAAGTAAACCAAGTTTATCGCCCATCTCTCTTCCTCCTCGCTGAGAAATCAATGCAATACTCTCTCTCTCTCAACAACCTGCTTTGCACATATTCGCCATCTTTGGAACTGCAGGTATCCCCCCATCACTACACCTCCACGCCCTCTTGTGCTTATCTTCCAACCAAGTCACAAATCCTCCATAGCACAATGCAGTTTCACAAAGCTCTGCTACAGCCTCTTAACTCTCATGAAATCTAATTACCACCCCACGCACTAATCTGGAATTAATTCACCCTAGATGAAGGTGATTGATAATAGCCAGCGGTAAAGTCACCCAGGTCACTCATCACCACCGACTTCAAAGCGAACTCTGGAGTGGAACCTGACAAATTAGGACTATATGAGGACCGCTGATCTCCCAGAAAGTATTGCTGCAGATACTGAACTAAAAACGATCTGGAAGACGCCATGACCCTTTCTCACAAGTTGCAGCTGTTTTATGAGGATCTAAGGAAACATTTGTGATAGCTCAAAATACAAGATCATCCCGTCTGAAACCTTAAAGAGCGTCTCTAGAAGCATTTTCCTTTCTGCAGAATTTATGAGGGTGTAGTAATTTGTACCTTTTTTTCTAAAGGGTTAGTATTAAGTATTTTTCAGATATAGAGTGTCATTTCATAGCACAGTCGAAAAACTATATATCTTCAGTTGTTATAAAAATGTTGTACATATCAAATATGACATAAAAGATGATTAAATTCATGATTTAACACCTTGAAATTAGGCCTCTGTCTCTTTAAAAACTCCAGCTCTTTCTAAATCTCACAACATGGTTCCTCTATTAACCCTTTAACGATGTTTTTACCAGTGCTGGTAGGCACCTACAATTAAAATGTATTACTGTTAGTTACTATTATTATTATTATTATTATTATTATTATTATGGAGAGCTCATAACATTCTTGTTGTAGACATCAACATTTACTGTTAATTTTAATCTTCGATATTATTATTGCTGCATCTGTGTCTGTCTCTTGTCCTTTGGTTCCATTATCTATTCTCTGTTGTTGTCATTCTTAGCTATATATTTTCCATAGTAACAACTTTGTTTAAGAAAAAATAAACATAAGTTCACAGGAGTCCAGCCTTTGCTAAGTTGGCATCAGAGATAATTTAAGTTATCTGCATTGATATAATTCCCAGTTGTTCATGCCAAACTCTGAACCTACTTACCGATTTTTCACGAGTTCAGTAAATACAGGCAAACAATAAACAATATTTAAAAAATGTTTTACATGTTCATATTCTGTAATACTTTATACACACAAAAAGTACTCTTCTTTCAGTTTCTTTTACTTTTGAACAAAAAAGATCACAGAACTGTTGTCTTCAGGATGGTTTCTGATGAAATCCCATCTCAGCTCATGCAATAATCATGCCAAGGAAGTCAGTGTTCACGACGTTTGATCCTACACATTTATTTCATAAAATGAAGAAGAAGAAGAAAAAAAGCAATCAAGCAGAGGAGCATAAGCAGAAGTGTGTTGATGAATTCAATTAACCTGGACACGCACAAAAAAGAAATTACCTGGAAGAAAAGTAACACAAAGGTTTTCATGTGATCCTGTCCGGTATGGAGATTAGTTTTTAAGTAGAAAAGAAGAGCATCGCATGACTCTTCTCCAGAAATCAGCTCAACGGTGAGAAGATGAAACAAAAAAAGAGATTGATCCTGCGCAGGAGGTGCAGCACCACACTTCAGCTTTAATGGGCCCTAATGACTCCATTTAGACACTTCATTTTGTCTGGGCGTATGAATAAAACAAACTATTTTTTATAAGAGGTTTGAGTGAAGGAGACAAGGCCCAATTATACCCAATAACAGAGCAGTAACTTCATGACAGCTGAATTAATTCGAAGAGGGTAATAATGACGCTGGAGCAGATGCTGAAGAGGCTGATCGGATCTGAACAGCAGCTTGATGTCCGTTTGTCTCACTTTTCTGGAAAAGGAATTGTAAAATCTGTAACTTTTATTTTAAAGTAATCAATAAGGTCCTCATAAGTCTTTGAAGTGCGTAATTCAATAGACATGATGAAAGCTGTGGTGCTGGCACAATTGGGTCATTTTGAGCTGTTTATGCTTGACAAATTTCAATATTTCATGTTAGAGACAAAGCTGTAGTCTTTTCCGTAGCATTCAGGATGAGAACAGATTTTTGTCTCTGCCTGCTGCGCTGAGAAAAGACTCAGGGAAGAACAAAGGCTGGAGTTACCTTCCCTCAGAAACAGCCATAAATCTAAGACAACAGCGATGATAACACCTTCCTATGGTGACTTCACTGCTTTCAAATTACCATCATGTAACGCTGTGGATGAAATATGAGACTTGGAAGATTTACTTCCTGTATTTTTCTTAAAGACGCAGTAATATGTGAAATTATAACGTTATTCTCTCATTAAAAACATACCTGGAGAGTTGGTTTGATTCTTTCATGAATGCTTGAGAAATCCTTTAATCTCCCATGGCAACCATTCAGTATGCCTAAACACTGGCTCCCACAAAGCACCGCCTATTTTCACAAAGCTCCTCCTCAATAATATTTTAACAAGTCAAGTTTCCACCTCGCAGCAGCACTTGGCAAGCGCCTGGTGCTTATAGAGACAGAAGTCCAATTTCAGGGCGAATTTCTTTTATGTTTCCATGGCCACTGGCCCTCACCGGAGAATCATATTCTGTTCATACAAAGACATGCAGTCATCTTCTTCAAACATAAATGTAAAAAAAGAAAAAAACAATAAAATAAATACAATAAAAAATGCATATATTTCCTTATTTTCTTTTTCTTTTCTTTTTTTTTACTTGTGAAGCCTTTAAATTTTCATTTACTGGTCTGGACACGCCTATGAAATTTGTCTTGAGGCTCCAGTGTATGTTAAATGTATAGTCTGTTTTAATGTTACAACTGAAGGTAACATTGATTGTGCTTTAAAAAGTTTCTATGTGCCTGTCAAATGCATAACACCGGCCCTTTAACAAAGGAAATTTTGAAAGACAAATCGAACCTCAGACGTTCTTACTCTGATAAAGTCAATAACAATATTGACTTTATTCAGAAACCAGGTGAGGGTTTAAATACTAGCAGGAAATTGTTAGATTTGTTCTGCAATGTTTTACCTCAGGAAGAACTTCTACATAACTCTTAATTTCAAGAGTTAAAAATGCTTTTGTTCACAAGAGAGCAGAATGCCAGGATGTGAAATAAGATAAATCAAACACATTACAAGAACACATTACAAAAACATTTTCATTCAAAACATGAAACTCAGGTTTTATATACCTCAAGCATTGGCTGTTCATTTTAATCATTAAGACTTACATGTTTACCCCATGTTAAACTTTTCATAAAACTTGAAAATTACATAAAATCAATCATTTATTTTAAACAGAGATTTACCAAACTTTGACTTTTAGAACTTTGATAACACCCAAACTATGATCTACCATAACCATAATCTAATCAGTTAATAAGCATTTATGGCTAGAATATGTCCGAACTAATAACCAACCCTGATTAATTAGAAAATTACAACACAGTTTACACTTTTACAACACAGTTTTAGAGATGCTAGCTGGTTAATCATCCTCATCTCAGAACTTTATGAAATGAGTAAAATTTTTGTCTCTACAGTATGATGGATGATACCTCTGTGCCACTGAGAACAATATGTCTTTGACTGAGTGAAGTGAGTAAAGTATTTGGGTTCCTGTCATGTTTGTCTGTTAAACCGTTACCACGGAGATGAGACAGTGGTGAGGACATCTATTTCTCTAAAAGGTGTACAAACTCCTCTGTTCAGAGGAGAGGAAAAAAATTGCTTCCATTTGCTTGTTGGTATTTTGTTGCTAAAAAACAAAATATATTCATGAATTCAATCAATAACTAGTGACTATAATTTATTTAGGGATGAGAATTGATGAGGAATTAGGAATACCGATTCCGTTATTGATCTCACTTATCGATTTGATTCCTTATCGATTCTCATCGAGTTAGGAAATAAATTTATAAAATGCACCATGGTGTATTCGATTAAAACATAATTATAGCTGGCTTAGAATAATTCAGGCAAATTAGCGTGTACACAATTAAGTTTGTGTACACGCTGTTCAATGTCCTAATGGTGGAGAACCAACGTAGGCTGCGTTCACACTGCAGCCTGAAGTGACTCAATTCCAATTTGTTGGCAATTCCGATTTTTTTGCCGGGGCCGTTCACACTGCCAGTAAATGCGACCTGTATGTGTTCTGCAGTGTAAACGGGCAAACGACCTGAAAGTGTCCCGCATACGCAGTAGAGGGCGCCATAGCGTCAGCGTTCTCAGTGTTCTGCCAACCGCCATGAAAAGAAGAAGTGCTCAGTGTTTGCGGAAGTAAACATGGAGGCTAACGGTGGAGATTAGCTTACATATTGTTGTTGTTGTCCGGCCGGAGCAGCATATTAACAACTTAATCCTCATATAGGCGGTGCAATAATATTAGCTTTCATTATCTTTTTACTCGAGTTAGTTATAATATTAGATTAGAAGATAATAGAAGATATAATATTAAAATTTTTTCAAAATTTTCCTAGGGCTGCCCAGGACTGCACAGGCCTTTACAGGGGAGTAGGTGTGTGTTTGACCTCTTCTGTGTGGCCTAAATAAAGTAAGAACATTAGGAAAAGGCACAAATGTGCCATGTAGGCAGAATAAGTTAGGTCAATTCAAGGAGCCCCTGACTGACAGCCCAAAAAGTTGCATTTCTTGTTAAAATATCAATTTGCCTGAATTATTCTTATTGTTTAAGCCAGCTATAATTATGTTTTAATTGAATACACCATGGTGCATTTTATAAATTTATTTCCTAACTCGATGA
This sequence comes from Poecilia formosa, assembly GCF_000485575.1. NCBI lineage: Eukaryota > Metazoa > Chordata > Actinopteri > Cyprinodontiformes > Poeciliidae > Poecilia > Poecilia formosa. The sequence goes on from NW_006800146.1 coordinate 42,776, forward strand.
GAATCGATAAGGAATCAAATTGATAAGTGAGATTAATAACGGAATCGGTATTCCTAATTCCTCATCAATTCTCATCCCTAAATAAATTATAGTCACTAATTATTGATTGAATTCATGAATATATTTTGTTTTTTAGCAACAAAATACCAACAAGCAAAAGGAAGCAATTTTTTTCCTCTCCTCTGAACAGAGGAGTTTGTACACCTTTTAGAGAAATAGATGTCCTCACCACTGTCTCATCTCCGGATACTGATATCCTCCTGGGTAAGTCCAGCTATGCAATCTATATTTACAATACTGGGTCTCTAGTGATGGGCACACTTAGGAGGGCCCCGGTTAAATTTCTTCAGGAATTTTCCAGTTGCAGTTAGGCTGTCGATGTGCCCATATCAGTGGCTAGCCTTAGCATTCATGGCAGATTTTGCTACCTGGAAGAAGCTGTAGCGCAGAGTAAGAGTGGTGTGATGATTGGCAGCAGTAAGACCTGCCTAGAAACGATTGGTCGTTTCTAGCTAGCACTGGGAGAAGACAGAGGATCTCCAGATTATCTGTTTCATACCTTAGTGACAGCTTTAACAAATATGTAAAAAAAAAAAAAGTATTGTATTAAAGTTACATACTGCAGCGCTTTCATGTCTGAAAAAAACTAAACAAACAAACAAAAAAACAGAAGGAAGAACCTACCAAAGTGTAATTATACTTACTGAGGAACTCCAACAGGATTTTTACATTTGACCGACCAACCTGGTGGCTGGCCACAGACACCAGAAAAAAAAAAAAAAAAAAAAAAACCTGCATGGTGTCCCTCAAGAATCCTCTCTGTCCATTTTACCCTTAGAGATTTTACAACAGATTGGTCCATCATGGTTTAATTTACAAAGCTCACTCTGTTTAAAAAGTGGATGGACTGAGACCTGTGAGTGAGCTGAATGACTGAGCAGCTCCTAGTTTTCTTTGAATCACTCATTCCAGTAATGAGATGAGGGATTCAAAGAAATGGCAGCCCGCTTAGGGTTTGCTGATGGGCAGCCGCACTTTGATGGCGGCTGATGAGTGGAGAGCACCCCGAGCCGTTGGGGGAAGAGTTGGCAGGATGTGGGCTCTGTCCAGATGGGGTCTCATCTGGTCCCTTTTGTCCACCCCTCCTCGTTTACAAGTCAGCTAGCCTCACAATGCAAACCCCAACTACCCACCGTCACTCAAGTCACAACAAATGAGGGCGAGGTGTTGAAATATCAAAAGAAAGGAGGTTCTGATGTGACATTTGAAAGTTGTCTGATGGTTGGCGATGGAAAGGTTACATTTTAGATGTTTGAAGCCGAACTGCACAGCAGGGGAGTGCCAGATGTGGCAGCAAAAGGAGATATCAATGTATGAATATCAGTCATCTAAGAAAAAAATATGCACAAACACCTATTTATGGAGTTTTAAACTGAGAGTGATGTAGGTGACGGTGAAGGAAATTTTTGGATCACCTTTTATTTTATCAGACATTTGGATTGTGTGATGAAATAGGTGAGAGAATCTATCCAGGGTTCATTTGCTGTCTGCAAAAGTCTGCAATTGGATTCAAGTGTTTTCCAGGTTGAATGATCCCTCCATTTTTATTTATTTATTTTTTTTTTGTGATTCTGCAATTGTGGGAATTCACACAATAAAAACATTTCTCCCTATTTTTGGGAGCTACTGCATGATTCTGAGTTTGTTGCAAATTTTCCACAAAAACTGTCAAAAACTTTGGGTATAAGTCACTGCTAACTCTGTGGCAGTTTTTCCTACTTCTACATCACTGCTGCCTCAGAATAACTGGATGTTAAATGATCTGTGATAGATATGAAGAGTAACAAAAATCTATGTATTTAAGCCGTTTTAAAGAATAAAAATGTTTCTGTTCCAATTTGTCTGCTTATTTTTTTACTTCTATATATAGATTTTTGTAGGGGAGAAAATTGTCTTAAATTTCTTACAAGTATTTTTAAGGTAACTCTACAAACAAAAGAAAAATCACAAAATCATAAAATTCTGGAGTAGCTGTATGGCGAAAGAAAAAAACTATCTGGACAAATGTATGCATTTGTCCATTCATTAGTTTATCCATCTGTTTGTCCTTCTGTCTATCCACTCTTAGTTTATATCAGGCGTTTGCAACATGAGGCTCTGAAGCTCCAAGTGGCTCATTGGACCTTCTACAATGGCTCTTAATAATTTGACTATAAAAGTCCAAAACCATGATTTTTTTTTTCCTGAATTCTGCATTACATTTCCAAAACAAAAATAATAATTCCACAGAGATAAATGCAATAAATCAATGCTTTAAAAAAAATACATGTTTTATATTTTTCTTTGTTTTAAAATATAGAAATGGAAAGAAATTGGTGGTTCTTTAAAAATGACCACAAGTTATGTATAGTTATAAGGTTTGTGGCTCTAAAACAAGTTTTATACAGCTGCACTCATGGTAAAAACTTTTTGGTCTGTACATTAATCAATCATCCACCCAGCACTGTCCAAGCGAGCCTCGGGCATCTTTTGTCTCTTTTCTGTTCATCCAACTGTCCATCTATCCAGTAGTTTTTCCAATTCTGCAATAAATTCATAATGAACGTTGTTTTTTAAAAAAATTGATGAGAGAAACTGGAGGTTTTAGTGCAGATTGGTAGAGGACTTTTACAATAAAAAGGTAAGAGAACTTTACTGCATCTGGTTACAAAATATTAAAATGCTCTTCAGATTAATAATTCCCAGCTGCATAAGATCAGCCACAAACAAAAATGAGTTTGTGTCAACTAAGCCTGTCACAATAAGCAATTAATCACACCATAAATTTAAAAAAGCTTCAAAATTTACATTGTGATGATTAATATTCTTAGGATTAATATTTTTTGAAGGGTAATTTTCTTTAGAGACATAATCCAGGATATTTATGGTATCGGTTGTGTGTGTGTGTGTATGTGTGTGTGTGTGCGTGTGTGTGTGCATGCGTGCATGCGTGCGTGCGTGCGTGCGTGTGTGTGTTTTATTATTATTTATTGTTTAGGTGTTTTTAGGTGTTTTGAATATTTAAAATGTCTTCCAGTTGCAGTGTGGCGTGTTCTGTACAAAATTAAAGTTTAACAGTGTTTGAGATGGTGAACTTGCATTACTACACCATTATAAATACATGAGTTCAAATGGTCTCAAAACAACTACTGTTACTATTTGTTGCATTAATTATTGGGATAATTTATTCTCTAAAATTTTTAATCGTGACAGGCCTAAAGTCAACCACAAAGTAAAAGAAGAAAATAAAAAATCTATTTTATAAATGTAAACTTTATCTACTGTTTAAACTGGAATTAGATTTTTACAGCAGGTCGTCCATCATATTTACTTCAGACAGAAATATTCATTTCAAACCATTCAGCTGATTTGTTTCTCTGCTCAGAGTTTTACTAAAACTTTTCTCAACTCCAATTTAAGTGAAGATGCTTGAAGATCCAACTAAATGCTACATGTTTTTAATCAGTATTTTGTCGCAAGTGCTTATAGATAACACGCAGCAACAGCAAAACTGATTTTTATTTTTTTATAACAAATCTTAATGCCGTGATCCGTTCTCGTCCTTTCACACCCACTATGTTTACAAATGAGTGGCGCTCCAGTCCGCCGGGAACTGCAGGCGGCAATGATTTCCGATGCACAGCCCAACCCTGCAGCATCCTTCCTTTGAAAACCCACTACAACTGTGTGCGTGCGTGTGTGTGTGCGTGCGTGTGCGTACGTGTGTGTGTGTGCTTGCGTGCCGAGCTAAACTGGGTTCCCAGTGGACCGGGTCCAAACAGAGCGGGGTTAGCTGAGCTGACTGGCCATGCATACGAGTCAATGGATGCAAATGAGTAAGAAACCTCCACACCAAGCAGAAGGTGAAACCCTCTACTACTGTTTTCCTCCTCTTCAGACAGTTTGTCTGCGACCGGAATCAACAAATCCGGTTGCAGATTCAGAGATTGCAGCAGACGCTGAGAAATCTCCCAAAGTACTAAAATGATGGGAAAAAAAAACATCTGTTGTCTGAGGGAAGTGGTCAGCGCTCTTGGACGGCAGAACCTCATTACATTATTTACACGTGTAATGAGTCCAGATTCTTGTGGAACCGAGCTCGCACAATTAACCTGCTGCCAAAGAATGAAAGTAATCAAGCCCGGTGAATCTAAATGTATAATTAAAATGCAAATCCTCTGAGCTCTCGGCAGCTCTAACTGGATTATTTCAAATTACATGTCACAAAAGAGTGGAATTTATACAGTACGCGTTGCCAAGAGTTCCACATCGCCACAAATTTATATTCCAGGGGAGAGCAGCGACGAACACGACTGGAACAAACAGTCGGCTCTGTATTCTCCATGTTCAAATGGGCCGTCTTTTGAAGCCCGTTTTGTTGTGCCTTGTTTCTAAAATGTGCGTATGGCAGAAAAAGGACTGTATGGGTTTTTTCTATCATCATTCTGGAGTCTCAGAAAAGGAGTAAAGGATCCACATCAGGTCTCACAAGATGTGGGTGTTTTATTTTAGCTTATGGAATACCTAAAAAAAAACAACAAAAAAAAAACAGTTAAGTCTGGTGCAAAATTGTGTTTGTCAGCACAAGATTTCAAATGATGTGTCACTGCAGTAGACTAGAGGGAAGCGGAAGATATTAAAATTGTTTAATACAGTTAAAGGATACCGCAAAAAGAAAACATCCTAATTTTACTGTTTAAATCAGTAGGTTTTGTGTGATTAATGGCTCAGTATTTAAAAACGTAATATGAGACTGTAGGAAGATGTAAACGGTCTGCAGCTGTGGATTTGTCTTGAGTAATTGTAGAAGGAAACAATGGTTTCCTGGAAATGTTTAGTCAGTGTGATCAGTGGCTATCAAGTTACTTTAATCTTTAAAGACATGTCATTACGGCACTAAAATAGACAATAAAATCACATTTTATCCAATCGTCTCGTATCTTAATGTACACTGGTAAATTAAAAAAAAGACATCATGCTGGCCAAAGTTGGTGAGAGATCAGGTCTCGTTACTTTTGATCCAATCCTGTTCTGAGCAGTGCATGTCCACTGGGATCAAAGAATTCAGTCTTTAGCTGTTTCAGGCCAAGGTGTGTTATTTTTGTCCAAATAGAAGCATATAATTATTTTATTTCTTTTAAGGATAAATGTCTGAAGCATGTCTATGAAAGGACCTTGAACACATTTTTTTTGTTTTTCAAATATATGAAAATAAGGTATTACTAGATTTTGGTTGTGAGATAAACCATGTTTTTTCTTCTGTTTTGCTTCCTTTTGTTCTGCCTTTGGTAAAGCAATAAACCCTCAATGTTACAATGTTCAAGACTGAAAAGCACAGGAGCATGAAATCATTTATTAAATTATAAAGCTATATCGTGTTCATAAAATGACGGCAGTACATTTAATGGAGGCAAATAGAGATTGTTCTACTTTTAATTAATTATTTTTGTATGACTTTCCATCCAGTTTTGATAAATGAATGACATTTAAGGACTTGTGTCATTATTTCATATTTGGAACTCTATAAATTTTAAGTTACTTATGACAAAAGCTCATTTAGAGTCAGCCTACAAAGAAAAACTACTGCTGTTTTTATATAAATATTTAAATTCCTCAGATCTCAATGCATCCAACATTACAAAAGTTGTATTTTTTCATTTTTCAATCAGTTTTTTTATTTATTTTTGTTACTAAAGCAATAAAGATTCTATCCTGGCGTTAAAAATTCCTGACAAAGTGAAATCTGATCATGAACAGATAAACCTTGCATAAAGATGGCCTTCACAAGTTAACATGTAGTAAAAATTTAACAAGACTTCATTTCTAGTATTATAAAGCATCTTTTCTTGCAACCATTTCTCGCTTTTTAAGCCATTTCATGTTCCCCAGTTCTCAATTTGTAATTTCAGTTCCTCTCATTGTTATGATTCATTTCATCTCGTGACATTTCTTTGGTTTCTCCTTCGTTGTATCTTTATTTCCTGGCTTGTTTGGGCTGGTTTAGAGGCTCCGCCATGATTCCTTTTGTTCTCATTTTGCTTCTCTTAGAAATTCGTCTATAAAGTACTGTGGTATTTTGTCTGGGAGTTTTTGTCTCTTTCTTGTCACTTTAAGAATTTTATTTAAAAAAAAAGGTTAATAAATTAAGCTGTTTAATAGATTTAAACATCAAAGGATGTATATTTACTTGGAAGCTTTAGAAAAAAGAACCCTTATCTGAATTGTTTATCATTTGAGACTTTGTGTCAGCTCATTTAATGGAAACTAAACAGAACGTTGGGTCGGTTCTGGACTTCTCAGCCACCTGCCGACGTTGCAGATACATTTTTAGCGTTAAGCAAAGCTCATCTGTCCATCGTTTCGGCGTCTCGTGGCGAGGCTGGGGGGAGGGCCGACCCGTGTCTCATCACTGTCATCAACAAATTGAAATGAAGCGTGTCTTGGCTTTTGGGGAGGTGGCAGAAAAGATCAGGGCATTGCTCATTTTGCTTAGCAGATTAGTGGGGTGATGGGACAGGGTATTATGAAGAGTGATGAGCAGCGGGAGGAGGATCACCAAGATGTAAAGCGCTTCATCTTGTGCCTCACTGAGCAGTGAAGAGACGAGGGCCAAACAGGTGGCAGAAATCTCCATCAGACAGGCTGAGCATCTTCACTCAAGGGACTCGATTCAAAACCGGCTGGCCAAGCTCCCATCAGCTGCTTCTAACTGGACTGAATGTTGAGTCCTGGAAAAACATCACTTTTATTTGATGAGTCTTGCAAAAAGTCCAAACACCTTAAAAAGATCTCGTTCCTGAGCTGTTATTGTCTCATCAGTTTTAGAATACCAAAATAAAGTATTCTAAAAAAATAAAAAATAAAAAAAATAAAGGGTGGAGGTGCCCAATTGCAGTTTTTGGACAGATCCCCGATACCGAGCATGATTTTGATTCTGACAGATACCAATTACTTTTTTCTGTCTGAAATATAGCAAGAAAGTTGCCAAGTTGGCAACTTTTGCTGATTTCAAGTGTATCAGCAAAAGTTTTTCATCACTTGGCTGTGCATCCACACAAATTCGCCGTCTTTGGGGAATATTTTTAAAACCGGGTTCCAGAGTGGATGGATTTCAGAACAAAAGTTTCTTGTTTCCGTGTGATTACTGCCTTTGTTTGGTGCTTGTTTTGTTTGTTTTGTAACGATGACATCGTGGCTCCATCTCTATCCCACATGCAACTCATTCTCACACATAAACATGGCGGCATTCCGTATTTTTTGTGTGGTTCTCTGGCTGTGTTACAACGCCGCCAATTGGTCTGGCGTATCTACTACATCATTTTCAGTGTAGACGCACAATTTTTTTTTTCACCTAAATATACAAAACTGGCAGAGATTTACCCCAAAGGACTGCAAAAGGAGAAGCAAAACTTAAAACAGAGGCCTTGTTGATGGCTACATTTGATTTAAAGGAAAGGCAAGAGTGTTTGTTCAGTTTGGGAATTTTTAGCCGATAGTGTTCAGGCATGAATTCATAAAATGTGTTTATCACCAGCTTTCAAAATAATAAAGCATTAGAAAAGCTCTTGTACAACTCAGTAAGTCCAAATGAAGGGAGTATATGAAATATGTCTGGGCTCATTCCAAACATTTTGTGAGCCACACATCTAAGAAATAAGACTCTGCATTCTGAAGAACCAAAGCACTTACTGTTCGAGAATAACATAAAGATGGTATTGCTAATAAAAAAGGCACAGGAGTAAGCTTTTACTTTAAAAAAACACAGGGTTTAACAACTTAATTTGTCCCAATAATATGCTTAGCCACGCAACATATTAGATCATTTTCCACACTTTTACTGTTATTACCCCATCAAATTAATGTCTTATTGCATCATCAATAAATGCTCTTCTAGTCCGAATTGAGGTTAATAAAGCAGTTATGAAATCCGCTGAACATTGTTTCACAGACAACTTGGATTAGATGGGCTGTGATGTGGCAGAAATAAATCATAAAAAATCTAATTACAGATATTTTAATCTTAAAATTATCACTGTTTTGTGATTCAGCTTCAGAGTCAAACTATAAGGAAGACATTTAAATTTTAAGATTTAAAGTAAGTATTAACCATCATTTTATTTTCAGCAGGATAACCTAAAACAATCAACCAAATCAATTGAGCAACTTTGTTTATCCCAAAAACGGACAATTCAGTTCGCAGCTCTCTGGTCAACATAAACAAAGAGAGAGAGAGAGAGAAAAAAGAAAAGACACTTATGATATTCATAAGAGACCAACCCCCCCCCCAAGTAAAACAAGTTTTTTGGAGAACAGAATTTAAACGCTGAATGGATGACGGGGAAAAAATGCAAAATAATAATAATTTCAGTATATTTATTTAGTTGGAAATCGTGCAATTATTATACTCCTGAAAATCTAGCTAATATAAATCTGACTGAAGCAATTTTCTTATGTTCTGGATTTGTTTTTTTCTTTGTTTATTTTGTTTTGTTTTTTATATCTCTACTGATTCCCAAACAATCAAATCTTACAAAACATATACTTACAGTAGCATAATTCCAATTTCAGTACTTGAGAAGAAAACATAAGTAGAACTGTGTATTATTATAAATAAAACAACCGGTATGACTCTACTTCCCAGAGAAAAGATCGGAATGAAAACTGTAAAGCAAAGGAAAAAGTTTTATGAAAAACAAAGAAATAAGTAAAAATACACAAACTAAGCCCATCTATTATAGAGTGTGGAGATCATGGTGGTTTTTCAAACTTGGTCGCTAAAAACAAAATCAGATCTTCTGAGTTTCATGTAGTGTCTAAGTGTCTAATTTGCCACCAAACCAAGTCATTTGGTCTCAAGGGCGTAGGTTCGGTCTAATTTTTGGGGGGGCCCTTGACCCCCCCCCCCGGCAGCACAGTGAAATGCCCAAGAG
>NW_006800146.1:52382-60987 GCF_000485575.1 Poecilia formosa
CACACTTTTCAGTTTATTTGTCAACAATATTTTAAATCATATACAATTTTTCACAATTGTATGCTGCTTTGTTTTGGTCTTTTACGTAAAAAGTTCAAGTGATATAAATACTTTAGCAAGCCTCTAAGTCTGATGTCATTTTGTAAACTCAAAAATGAATGTTTGTAATGTACGTTGGTTAAGTTATATTTAGCATTTTTAAACAGTGCGAGTAAAAAAAAGCAAAATTACAAAAGAACCTTTTGTAATATTTATAAGTTATATGAATCCATATTAATTATAAGTTTCTTTGAAAAGAGATGAATTACAATTCATGTTTCAACAGATTTTGATCAGTTAATTTTTGTTAATCTCTGAACAGTTCTGGTTTTTGCTGGAGGTTTTAAGACCTCAAGTGCATTTTAACCTCCAGCAAAGTGGAATGATTTCTGAATAAGCTGACTGTCTTTAACACCTGAGGGAGGAGATTCGGTTCAAATTGTTCAATATGACAGAAAATAATGCATCTCTCTAAGACTTTACAGAGATGATTTGTTTGATTTCTCCCTTCACTAGTGGTCACAAAACACCACCAGGAAGCAAAGAGGAGCAACGTGTGCTACCTCTTATTGCCAACTGTAGCTGCTCCAGAGTTAAATGCACTCATTTACTTGTGAGTGTGTGCATGTGTGTTGGGGGGGGAGCAGACATGTGTGCAGATAAACAGCCGGACCCAGGTGCTAAAATCCATCTCCTCCAGCCTGGATTAAATGTGTGGATGTTATCTTCCTGATGTCTAGACAGGTGGCAAAGCAAAGCCCGGGGTTACGCAGCCGGCCACCTCTACGCCTGATTTCTATACTTCCACCGGCCCGAGGCGCACCGCAGCACGGGCAGCACTTAAGAAACTGTAACCTCCAGCTCTGTGTGAAGACGGCCAACACACAAAGGTAAACAACAACCTCAAGGTCGGCATGGCCTTATCTTTCCAACAGCCGAGCTGTCTGTCCGAGTCCAGCTGTGCAGTTGTTTGCTCAGCATTCACTGCGGCTCGTGCTCCGCGCATCTCTCCTTGTACGTTTTATCAATTCTCCTCCTCCTCCTCCACCCCCACACACACACACGCACACACACACTCCAATATTTCCCCTTCGCCTCCTGTGGGGGCAGAGATACATAATAGATTTGCACTGCTTGTGCGAGGAACGTTCCTCCTCCACAGCGGTTTCACGGTGAGGTTCTCCGCCTCACCATTTCAGCTGCGACTCGGGATAATTGCCTGAACGTTGTTACTGAAATGGACAACAGTTGGTGACTGCCTTCCTTTTTGTCCATATTTTCCTTTCTGTCATAGAAGAAGTGGCCATGTTGTTACTTATTTCTGGTTGAAAATAAGCTGTAAAGAGCAATAACAAAGGTCTGAAGGGACAGGTGGAGTTTATCCGCCTGTAGGTTAATGTATGCAGCAGATCGACGAGCCAGACTGAGATGAGGTAGGGGGTCAGTCGGTGTGTGTGTCAGGCTGACCCGCAGCTGCTTCCATAACATGAAAGTGCTCACTCTATCAGTGGTGGTAAATATTATTAGAGCCCAGTGATCATTATTAATGAATGAGAAGGTATGACTGAGACGATTAATCGGGATTAATCGATTGTTGACAAAATCGCTAACTAATTTAGTAATCAATTAATTGCTAACTAGAGTATACAGACTCCAACAAGGAGATTTTTCAGTAATTAAGCCAAAATTGTATACTTTTCTTGCTAAGACAAAAAAAAAAAAAATCTTTGTCTGTAAATATGTTTGACCCAGAACTCTCCAAGTGGGATAGTTTCGGCTTCACCCGGTTCAAATTTAGCAAAAATTTAAAAAAATGAAACTACGTACCCAGACCCAAATAATGTGTTCCCACCCAACAGGGAAACCTCAAACTACTAGGCAACACAATGTGGCAACTATTAAGCATAACAACCTCTCTTTAAGAATGTCTCTCTTTAAGAATGCTACTAGAGATTAGCAGTTTCCCGCTAATCTCTAGTAGCTCAGCTGAAGAATCATCCTTGAAATCAAGATGAGCAGTGAAATATGAAGCCACTATGGCCACTAAAGTAGGTTTTCAGTGAAATGGTAACATTTGTTGAGATCCAGCTGCTCGTTTACACCACGATTATAATGGTTTTGGGTTTTTCATTATAGTGTTATTTAGTTGTGGCTTTGTCTAATTTAGCCTGTAGAATGGGTTTCCTAGTTTTTATCGGTTATAAATATTGTTTTGTTTTAGCTTAGCTTTTTATTAGTTATTTGAGAAGTTTTAGCTTTTTCATAGTTTTGTTAATTTTTAGGTGCAGAATTCAAAAAAGTCAACGTATTGTACTGTGATTATGTAGACATCAATAGAGTAATAAAAACTCAACAAAAGATAAAATACTCAAAAAATGTTTTCACGTATTGTGGAACAACAACTGACTGGCGTTTTCTCCCAACTTTTGTTGTCGCCATTTTGTGGACTAGCTTAAGTGCCACCAGGAGGATTATCTGGTGACGTAATTTGCAGACAACTGATGTAAACTGCTTGTGTTGGGGACATAACTGTCAAGTCTCCCGTTTTGGCCAGAAAACTTTCATATTTTACCCTCCCTTTCCCGCCGTGCTCCCGTATTATTATTTTCCCATAAATATCCTGTATTATCGCATTCCTCTCCATTTTATGGTAGTTTTTTTCATGGAGGACAAACTACAGGCGGATAACAAGAAAAAGAATACTAGAAAATTTCTGAAGAAATTTAAACGAGGCCTGCCAAAGTGTGCCTGTCGGTTGGAACCCAGCGTTCTGATGCTACAAATTAGCATCAATGCTAAAGTAAGCTGCAATGTACTCGATAGCATGTAGAGAGTCACAAGCATGTTGACAAACATGGACTTTAGACTTTTGGACATGCCATTCAGTATGTTGAAATTAGTGTACAAATTAAGATGAGCCAATTGATAACATTAGCCTAAATGCTGTCAGTAGCATGTGGGGCATCACTAGCATGTTGTCTTACATTGACTTACTCCATTCAGTGTACTAAGCGTGGCTAATAAGAAAAATAGATAAAAGCTTTTTTTTAGGGAAAAGGCTAATGCTAATGTGGGGCAGTGAAATGCTAATGTTTGTGCTAATGTTAATTCACTGCCTTGCGCATGTAGTTCCAACCTTCAGCCATCATTGTAGTTCTAAAGGGCAGCTCTGCCCTCAGCCAACTGTCGTGTGTGAGACAGAAAAGTGGAGAAAGAATTTATCTTTGTGAGACACAGTCAGTTTTCTGAAAAAAAGCAAACAAAAAAACAGTTTTTCTGAAAAAAGAAGTCCAAACAACTCCTTCCTGTTCAGGAACAGTGAGATATATCTGAAAACCGTTTGAAGGGTGCGAGAGGGCTATTTCTCGTCTCTGATAGTACCACGATTCATATCTGTACCTCACTCACAGTAATAGCAGTGATGAGAGAGAGATGGTGTCATCATGACTGACTTTCATACCAATAGAGCCATATTTGTGGGCATGAGGGCGAGTTAAAATCTGTTTTGGGGTCAGAAATTCTCTCCGTTTCTCACTCTAGTGGAGGAATATTGTCCAAGGCTGTGCACTAACCTGGGAGATTTTTATTTTATGGTAAAGGCTAATATTAGTGTACTGCCGAAGACAATGCACTAGAGGAATATTGAGACTTTTATTTTGAAATTTTCAGTAAGCTTCATTTTAAAGGGCCATAATTATCCCATGTGTAATAGTGGTTGGGTTAAACCAGTCATATAATGCCCAAAACAGCAATTACCTGCTGTAAAAAATATGAAGGTTTTTATTAAATATTGTACAATAACCAAAAAGAGAGATGTAACTTCTATCATGAATATAGATTAGCCAAAAAACCCTACAAATTACATGAAATACTGCTGCTTCTGGTGGGCGCCGGAAGACCCATAATCGTTTCCCCAGTAAGCCTCCCAGAAATAAGGTGTATAGAATGTTCGGTTCCAGTGGTATCAATGACATCAGCAGTAACAACATCACTCTATGATATCACAAAGGAAGCTCTCTTGAATGTAGCTCACAGAGTTTTTCTCAGACCTGTTCCACAATTCTATCGCGACAGATCACTCTTCAGAGCACGTTCGAAATTAATCGAAATGACCAGGATATCGATTCTAGATATTACATGCCTTTCAGAGAAGCAAGAATTTACCAGAATATTGACATGAAGCAACAACAGATCACTTGTGAACATGAAGCTTTTCCAGCTGAGCTTTCATGGGTTGACATGATGGACCTCAACATCCAAGTTGACTACGACGCTGTCATTTTCCCTTTCAAAGATAACAGCGACAGCCCCATTAAGCCGGAAGATGAATCAGCAGAGATCCAGGGGGAATCAGGTCCTTCCGGCAGCTTTGAGAGTCCAACATCATTGGAAGTTGAGCAGGAAACAACTCCCTCTGCTGGCTTCGAGATTACCCCCTCAGTGGAAGTCGTGGAAGAGACAAGCCAACACGTCATTGATCTCACAAAACAGGTAGATGATCTTAAAACAGAATTGCAGAGTAAGATTGTTGATCTCCAGGAAGAAAGAGACCGAAGGATTGCATATCAGTCTGAAGTCAAATCACAGCAGGAGATTAAAAAACTGCAAAAAATGTTGGAAAAAGAACGTCACATGCAAATCAAACGTGAACATGGAAGAAATCTGCCAGAGATTAAAGATGTATCAAAGATTTATTGCTCTTCCAAAGTTACAGCCAACAAGACCATTCTTCAACAGCTGGAGTACTTCAAGAGGGAGGCTGAAAAATATGCCTCCCACAATAAAGGTCTGATAGGAATAGGAGTAATGGTCGAAGAATACAGAGTGAGACTCAAATATGAGGAGCAGCTCAAAAGTCACATTGAGCAAGCTTCCAAATTCAAAGAACAGGAAGAAACAGTGAAATCTCTGCAGGGTCAGATTGCAGACCTGAAGGTGAAATTGAAACTTGCTCTGGAAAATAACCATTCTAGAGTCTCCACCCAACCAGAGGCCCCCTGCAAACAGAAGGCTCCCTACAAACAGAGGAGTCCAAGTAAAGACAGACCTTGACTCAACGAGGGGTCTCCATGCATAGCCTGGCTCAGCCTTTGTGATGACCCATTCCCAGGTTGCAAACAGAAGGCTCCCTACAAGCAGAGGAGTCTAAGGAAAGACAGACCTTCAATCAACAAGGTAAGTCAGAGAAAAGAGAGACCTCCAATCAATCAGGTAGGTCTGAGGAAAGACAGATCTCCAATCAATCAGGGGTCTCCCTGCATAGCCTGATTTGGCCTTTCTGGCAACCCACATCCAGGTTGCAAACAGAGGAGTCCACGCAAAGCAAAACCTCCACACAAACATGGAGGTCTGAGGAAAGACAGACATCCATGCGACCAACCTCAACTGGTTGCATGGAGGGCCTTCATGGCATGAAGGCCAATCTATGCCCAGCTCGGCCTTTACGCCAACCCACACCTAAGTGGCACTAACCTAGGTCACTATCCAAGCCCAGGTTTTGTTAAAACTGGGCATTGTGGAAATTTGAGTTTTTACACAAATTTGAGAAATAAAAACAAACACAGGCCTCAACACAAATAAAATTCCTGACTCCAAAATCAATGGAGAAAACACATCAGTTTCAGAGTTCAAAACAGCATAAGAAACATTATTAAAACTTTCCTATATAAAAACTGATCAGGTAAAATTTCTAAAAAATTAATTGATTAATTGGTCTCTCTAATTTGTCATAAGGTGTGAATGTGTGTGCGCAAGGATAAGTGTGTTAGATGATGGATGGATATTTGTTAAAAGTGTCTGACAGTAGAATATGAAACCGAAAATCTGCGAATATTTCTCTGGCTCTGCTACTGTCCAGAAACAACCAATCAGAAACAAAAGGCAAACTTTTGGTCCTGGAGGGTGCATGGGAGTTCGCCCAACCGGTCTACATGTCTTTTGTGGATTTCAACCGTGTCCCTCTGGGAGCCCTGTGGGGGGTTCTCCGGGAGTATGGGGTACCGGGCCCTTTGATACGGGCTGTCAGGTCCCTGTATGACCAGTGTCAGAGTCTGGTCCGCATTGCCGGCACTAAGTCAGGCTCGTTTCCCGTGAGAGTTGGACTCCGCCAAGGTTGCCCTTTGTCACTGGTTCTGTTCATTACTTTTATGGACTGAATTTCTAGGCACAGCCGAGGTGTTGAGGGGATCCGTTTTGGTGGCCTTAGGATCGCATCTCTGCTTTTTGCGGATGATGTGGTCCTGTTGGCTTCATCAGGTCATGATCTGCAGCTCTCATTGGAGCGGTTCGCAGCCGAGTGTGAGGCGGCCGGGATGAGGATCAGTGCCTCCAAATCNGGCCCTTGAGGACTGGAGTTTGACACCCCTGGCCTAAGACAATGCACTAGAGGAATATTGAGACTTTTATTTTGAAATTTTCAGTAAGCTTCATTTTAAAGGGCCACAATTATCCCATGTGTAATAGTGGTTGGGTTAAACCAGTCATATAATGCCCAAAACAGCAATTACCTGTTGTGAAAAATATGAAGGTTTTTATTAAATTTTGTACAATAACCAAAAAGAGAGATGTAACTTCTATCATGAATATAGATTAGCCAAAAACCCTACAAATTACATGAAATACTGCTGCTTCTGGTAGGCGCCAGAAGACCCATAATCGTTTCCTCAGTAAGCCTCCCAGAAATAAGGTGTATAGAATGTTCGGTTCCAATGGTATCAATGACATCAGCAGTAACGACATCACTCTATGATATCACAAAGGAATCTCTCTTGAATGTAGCTCACAGAGAAAGTTTTCTCAGACCTGTTCCACAGTTCTATCGCGACAGATCACTTTTCAGAGCACGTTCGAAATTAATCGAAATGACCAGGATATTGATTCTAGATATTACATGCCTTTCAGAGAAGCAAGAATTTACCAGAATATAGACATGAAGCAACAACAGATCGCTTGTGAACATGAAGCTTTTCCAGCTGAACTTTCATGGGTCGACATGATGGACCTCAACATCCAAGTTGACTACGACGCTGTCATTTTCCCTTTCGAAGATAACAGCGACAGCCCCATTAAGCCAGAAGGTGAATCAGCAGAGATCCAGGGTGAATCAGGTCCTTCTGGCAACTTTGAGAGTCCAACATCATTGGAAGTCGAGCAGGAAACAACTCCCTCTGCTGGCTTCGAGATTACCCCCTCAGTGGAAGTCGTGGAAGAGACAAGCCAACACGTCATTGATCTCACAAAACAGGTAGACGATCTTAAAACAGAATTGCAGGGTAAGATTGTTGATCTCCAGGAGGAAAGAGACCAAAGGATTGCATATCAGTCTGAAGTCAAATCACAGCAGGAGATTAAAAAACTGCAAAAAATGTTGGAAAAAGAACGTCACATGCAAATCAAACGTGAACATGGAAGAAATGTGCCAGAGATTAAAGATGTATCAAAGATTTCTTGCTCTTCCAAAGTTACAGCCAACAAGACCATTCTTCAACAGCTGGAGTACTTCAAGAGGGAGGCTGAAAAATATGCCTCTCACAATAAAGGTCTGATAGGAGTAATGGTCGAAGAATACAGAGTGAGACTCAAATATGAGGAGCAGCTCAAAAGTCACATTGAGCAAGCTTCCAAATTCAAAGAACAGGAAGAAACAGTGAAACTCTGCAGGGTCAGATTGCAGACCTGAAGGTGAAATTGAAACTTGCTCTGGAAAATAACCATTCTAGAGTCTCCATCCAACCAGAGGCCCACCTGCAAACAGAAGGCTCCCTACAAACAGAGGAGTCCAAGCAAAGATAGACCTTGAATCAACGAGGGGTCTCCACGGATAGCCTGGCTCAGCCTTTGCGATGACCCATTCCCAGGTTGCAAACAGAAGGCTCCCTACAAGCAGAGGAGTCCAAGGAAAGACAGGCCTTCAATCAACAAGGTAAGTCAGAGAAAAGAGAGACCTCCAGTCAATCAGGTAGGTCTGAGGAAAGACAGATCTCCAATCAATCAGGGGTCTCCCTGCATAGCCTGATTTGGCCTTTGTGGTGACCCACATCCAGGTTGCAAACAGAGGAGTCCACGCAAAGCAAAACCTCCACACAAACATGGAGGTCTGAGGAAAGACAGACATCCATGCGACCAACCTCCACTGGTTGCATGGAGGGCCTTCATGGCATGAAGGCCAGTCTATGCCCAGCTCGGCTTTTTCGCCAACCCACACCTAAGTGGCACTAACCTAGGTCACTATCCAAGCCCAGGTTTTGTTAAAACTGGGCATTGTGGAAATTTGAGTTTTTACACAAATTTGAGAAATAAAAACAAACACAGGCCTCAACACAAATAAAATTCCTGACTCCAAAATCAATGGAGAAAACACAATATGAGTTTCAGAGTTCAAAACAGCATAAGAAACATTATTAAAACGTTCCTATATAAAAACTGATCAGGTAAAATTTCTAAAAAAATTAATTGATTAATTGGTCTCTCTAATTTGTCATAAGGTGTGAATGTGTGTGCGCAAGGATAAGTGTGTTAGATGATGGATGGATATTTGTTAAAAGTGTCTGACAGTAGAATATGAAAC
>NW_006800146.1:61417-95736 GCF_000485575.1 Poecilia formosa
TGATCTGCAGCTCTCATTGGAGCGGTTCGCAGCCGAGTGTGAGGCGGCCGGGATGAGGATCAGTGCCTCCAAATCCAAGGCCATGGTCTTGAGCCAGAAAAGGGTAGAGTGCCTTCTCCAGGTCAGGGAGGGTGTCCTGCCCCAAGTGGAGGAGTTTAAGTATCTGGGGATCTTGTTCACGAATGAGGGAAGAAGGGAGCGGGAGATTGACAGGCGGATTGGGGCAGTGTCTGCCGTGAAGCGGGCGCTGTACCGGTCCGTTGTGGTGAAGAGAGAGCTGAGTCAAAAAGCGAAGCTCTCGATTTACCAGTCGATCTACGTTCCCACCCTCATCTACGGTCATGAACTTTGAGTCATGACCAAAAGAACAAGGTCACGGATACAAGCGGCTGAAATGGGTTTTCTCCGCAGGGTGGCTGGGCTCTCCCTTAGAGATAGGGTGGGAACCTCGGTCATCCAGGAGGGACTCAGAGTAGAGCCGCTGCTCCTCCACTTTGAGAGGAGCTAGCTGAGGTGACTCGGGCATCTGGTCAGAATGCCTCCTGGACGCCTCCCTGGTGAGGTGTTCCGGGCATGTCCTACCGGGAGGAGGCCCCGGGGAAGTCTCAGGACACGCTGGAGGGACTATGTCTCTCGGATGGCCTGGGAACGCCTTGGAATTCCCCCGGAGGAGCTGGAAGAAGTGGCTGGAGAGAGGGAAGTATGGGCCGCCCTTCTTAAGCTGCTGCCCCCACAACCTGACCCTGGATGAAGCGGAAGAAAATGGATGGATGGATGGATGGACGGACGGACGGACGGACGGACGGACGGACGGACGGGACTAGTAACTGAGTGTTCCACCATGTCTGTAGTTCTGACATTCCGCCATCACTGTAGTTCTAAAGAGCAGCTCAGAGGGGCAGACAAAATTCTATGTCCATTTTGAGGCCCTGTTTACACGACAACAATTTCTGGTGAAAATGGAAAAGTTTTGTTGTGTTTTACATGAAACCACAGAATATGTTCTCTGACAACGGCACAGTTTGAGAACGGGTTCCAGAGTGAAATGGTTCTAAAACGTACCGGTGTCCGTTGTCTTGTAAACAGAATAAAATGATCTTTTCCGTCAGGGAATCTAGCTCATGTATAGTATGATGCAAAAAGTAACAGCTTCCGACAATCCACAGAAGAAGAAACTACTGACAATGCTGGTATTATTACAATTCGTCTTTCCCCATCAGATATGATTCCCCCAGCGTCTCTTCACCGTTTCGCACAGCCCAGGTGGCAAAATACACGTGTGCTTGTTCAGCACATAACAAGCACGTGCTTGTTAAGCACGCTTATCTAGAGAACTAAGGATACCGTGAAAGCTCAAACAACGTTTTTCTGCGAAGTTATGCCACTTTTTTCCAACTGCGCCCTAAACAGACACACATAGTATGTGTTTTCCCCCGGTATCTGGGGGAACGGTATCTGATCTTGCTTTCAAGTAGATCTTTTTTTTTAAACACATGCACACTTAGTTTCAAAGAATGTAGCACCAACTAATGGCGTGGCGAGAGCATTACACCTTTTCAATGTGTACCATTACTGTGTACACATTGAAAGATTGTAATTAGAATATCTTCATGTAAATGTGTTAACAGAAATGGAACAAAAATTCAATTTTTGTTGTATCATTGTCATGTAAACAGGGCCCGAGTCTAACTAACACTGTTTTGTGTCATTTAGACTTTTGTTTTGAGTTGAATTTTGTTCATGTTTTGTTAATTATGCTGCCACAGTTACTCAAAATTCCAACAGAAGTAATAGCTCCCCTGAGGATCGAACAGCATGTGTTGATATATATATTGTGAGGGAGCATGCAGCGGTACGAGCCGCATTAATGGTAGTAGGAAGCGGCAGTTATTTTGAGGTGTAGAACACTAGGTGCCTGTCATGCATTGCATGGGAGGCAGTGGCTGCTCTCCCTATGCATTGCTATGGCAGGCCCCAATAAGAAATTAGCAGATAGCATTGTGTTATGTTCGCTACTTAACCTTTTCAGTTTAACAACGGCACTTGGTACAACAGAGACGAAGAAGCACATTGTGTTTATTGCAGACCCTGAATGGACCCATGAGGTGAAGAAGAATTTGACGTCATGCTAAAATCACAGCACCTCCTACTGCCCTGGCATGCCAACTACAGGGGGGGTAGTCTTGGCTGTCTCGACTAAACAGTAACCCAATGTCATTTACACAATTCCATCTAACCGTCAAATAACATCTGAAAATACCAGCAGTTTCCAGATTCATCTCATGTAAACAAAACCTACCGTTGAACCTCCTTCATTCGCCTGGCTCCTCAGACAGACAGACAGACAGACATTCAGACAAACAGACTGTGTCTAACTTTTAGAACATAGAGGATCAGACCACTAAGGGCTTGCTAAGGAAATCACATGTTGTTCTTCAGATTCTCTGCAGAAATTCTTGATAACTGAACAATAATAATTTGAACATGGATGTATTTTTAAATTATAAAGTCAATAGGACTGTCTAGTTGTAGCAGTTTGCAGTTCTTCTGAGTATTTTTCAAGCATAATCTTGTTGGAAAGGTTTTTTAGGCTTTTAAGGTATTTAGAAGAAAACTTAGAAGAATTTTTTCTTTGTTTATCTATCGTTTTAAAAATGTGTTACATACTTAACAGGAGTATTCATGCAAATAATCCTTTGATAAAAGTTTTTGTTTTCTGTGCGGAAAAATAAAATGAACAATTATGTTTACTACATGAAAAGCTACTTTAAATTGTTTTCCTGAAGCTTTGTGTTATATATACAATTATTAAAGTTTATTTTATTTTAGCATCAAGTTGGATTCACAGCAAGTTAAGAATAGTTGTTTTTCAAATCTTAATAAAAATAGTTTTTTTACCCCTAGAGAAACTAAAGTATCCAAAATGTTGTCGACTTTAATTTTCCACTTACTTATAATCGTGTCATAAATAATAATCAAACTGTTGGATTAAAATCAGAAAGTCACTTTTAATGTTGTCACACAAGCAAAAATAGTTCCAGCCTTTGAGTCTGAATCTTTAATGGAAAAAAAATTGATTACTTTTTCTATCCTTTTTGCTGTGATTAGTCTTCTAGAATAAAATGTTGGAGTCAAAAATAAACCTGTTTTCTAAACGTCAAGAGGAAATCAAAACGTTCCTGCTGTGACTGTATTATTGCCGCACAAACAAACCTGCTGGTTGGAAATTCACCAAAATGTTTGGTAAGAAAAAATAAAAACAAGCAAGATGAAAACAACCTAATATAATGTTAAGTAATGATAACCATTACTATATTTATATATGGAAAGGTGTTGCACATTCATGTTAAATAAACTAAATGGTGTACATTTAACTAAAAGATACCCCTTGATATAAATAATTACTTATCATGAGGAGACAAACAATAAAGCACAACTAAGCAAAGACCAAAAATGGAGGAGCATCAGGACTTTGCGCACTGTTACAGGATCCTGCTGAGAGAATTAATCTCCTGGACTCCTCTGCTGTGATCAAAGATAAATCTATCAGAATGTGAGGTAAACATCAGCAGCAGAAAAGTCCCAGGTTGGGTTTAGAATCAGTTTCTCTTCATGAGTAAATTTGCACTAGAATGGGGTTAGTCTTCACCATTATTCTCACAGAAGCTTAATCTGCTGAGTTCAGTAGCAAAGAGAAGCTTAAAGAAAAATAGCTCCATGCAGTTTTTGTAGCTTTCCTGCCTTGCACCAAGAAAGCTACTCTGTTTTCTTGTTGTTTTTTTAATGACGGTAGCTGCATTGCCATTGACCATATAATTGCACAATTTGACATTTGGAAAATAAATTTGCTTAATGGAACCAATCTTGAAAAACCTTTCTTTTGTTGTTGATAAAATGATGTAGTGCTAGGATCAGGTGTTTTTTTTTTTTTTGGCTGTATTAAAATTAGATCATTTCGCAAAACTGCAATGGAAACACTATTTTCACAGCACACCAGTCATATGATCAACAACTAGATGTTGCCACTGGTGCAAAAAACCACGAAGACAAAATGAAGTAGATGGAGGCAATTTTTTAAAATGTGAATACATTTTGTCATGTGTGATTTTAGCTGCGTTTCTTATTTAATGAAAATTGTGCTTTTTTCCACATTAGCGGAATATTGACAATGTTTTGTGCACGTTTGTAACGGAAACGTAACTTGTGTCAAGTGTTTTCTTTTCTTATTTGTGCTTGTTCTTGTGCTGCAGTTCACAACACCACAGCATTTACAGAGACACACAAAGAAATCCACAACATGGCTTAAAAATGTCGAATATCAGCTGAACATATTATAAAGTTAGCAATGAAGACGTCCGACAAGAAATGTGAAAATTCACCAAGCAGGACGTATCACAGAAGTGGTTCTATTTTTTTCTATCTTTGAAAAAAGTGTCTGCTCACTTATATTGCTCCTGTCATCTGAATCGAAATATTTAATGGAAAAAGAAAATGAACACTAAACCTGATATATGAATGTAATGTGTATTTACATTCATATTATACCATAGGAAATGATGCAGCTTGTGTGGCTTGGAAGGTTTAGTGACGCATCAGTCAAACCGTTATCTTGTTTAATATTACATTACAGTGCCTGCAAGGAGAAAGACATCTTCTAGACCCGTCCATTTAAAACTTTAAGCATTTTGAAGGAGAGTGGAATGACAGATACAGGCCGATAATCTGCAGAACATCTTTAATGTCAACTAAACTATTCAGTTTAAAGAGCAAAGTGGCTTAAAAGAGAAGATTTGTTTTGCAAAGCATAAATAAATCTCTATCTTAGATATGCACATAGTTTATTTAAGAAGTGTCTATCAATCTCTGGCACAAAAACAGCCTTAAAATAACTGAAAGCTGTCTTAAACAATATTATCCAGCTCAACGTTTACTGATAAAAAGACAGCAGGGGAATCCTCACAAGGCCGCAGACAAAAACTCAAACAACTGAAGCAAATAATCCATTCCTTCCAACTAAAAGAGTCTTGGAATATAGTGGCGTGTCAAGAATATTAAATGACTGACGAAACTTTACATTTTTTTTAAACTGTGGTATTTGAAATCACAGAACTCTTCTAGACTCCATCTTATGGTGTAATTAAATCAACTGGAACAACATTAACATTGTAAGTATGTTTTAATGAATAATTTTCAGATTTAGGGAGCAAACTTGCCACTAGCTTTTCCTTAGTGTATGTTGTTTACAAAAACAAAAAAAAATCTAGGCAGCAATACTATATAACCCTAAACCCTGTAAAATACAATGGGAAAACGGCACACAGGTGTTCTGCTGCAGGTTAAGAGTACAATATTGGTTTAATTAGCTTTAATTAAGCTCGTTAGTAAACCTAATCTGTTATTAAGTTACAAATCTACAAAAGTTTTAAGATAATAAATTATTATTTAAGCAACTTTCTGCTAAATAGCTAAGGATCATCTTTTATAGGTAACTTAAATTTTACAGATTCAATTTGGTCAGTCCAGCTATTTTGAGGTTAGAAATCATAGAAAATTAGGTTTTATCAGTTTCTACAAGCAGTAAATATTGCTTATGTTTTGTCATACCTGGCTAAAAGCTCACGTTTTGTGAGATCAGAAGCTCAAGCTTCTGATGCATTTTCTTGTTTGTTTCAAGTCAGATACAATTTCAAATTTCAAACTTCTTATTCTGTATTATGCCTTTACTGGACCAAAAAGATGCATAACGTAATCTTTCAGTGAATTCTCGCTTAGTTGAAAGAATTCTTACACTAAAGAATAATATTAAAAAAACATCTGTGCAGAAACTAGGAAAAGTTTTATCCACATTTTGAAGAAATTGGATCCTTTTCATGAAGAAAAACTTCAAGCATTCCCGAGACGATGGATTACTTTGATGAAAGAACATCAAGTTTTTATATTTAAACTGAAGATTTGAGTGCATGAATGTTCAAATCTTTCAAGAAGGACCAGGCTGCTACTGTCAAACATGAATTTTTTAAGCACAATGCTTTCATTGATCTGGAAAAATAGCTCCAGCATTGTCATACTTAGTGTGAATCAATCAAGAAAACAACAGAGTGACTGTGTTGTTTACAGCTCATAAGCTGCAGAAGATTAAGTCCCATAAACAAAGAGGCATCATTAAATCGGAGAACTTTATGTGGTGTAATTGTTGGAGCACTGATAAGATTTGAAGTTACAGGGGAGCGGTAAAGAATGTTTGTGTCATCAGGTGTAATTTAGACACTCCCCTCTCTAAAAATAGAAAAGGGTCATTAAGTCTGAGATTGTGGCAGCGGTCAAAACCATAGAGATCATTAAAGTGAGAAAGCAAAAACTCTATCAGAATTAGTTTCTCCATCCCCTCACCTCCTCTTCCTTCACTGCTCAATGCAGCATGAAGGGAAAATACTATTTTTATGGAAGCAGTGAAGGCAGCAACATGCGCCCATCCTACTACGGACCTTTTACTACAACTTCCCCAATTAACTTTAACGGCCTGTAATATCATTTTATGTGTTTCCACTCTATTTTCTGTACCATTTCCATTTGAGCCCCTTCATGAATCTGTACTACACTCCCCTCCAAGACTTCAACATCCTCGCCAACTCCTCCGCCGCCATTACTCTCCTCCATTTTCGCCTCTCCAGACGCAGTGTCAACAGTTTAAACGGATTGCTCATGCAGCCGGTTAACCTTCTCATCCCATAAAAAGTATAATTGGTTTACTATAGAAAAAGGAGCCTTTTTCCATGCTAAGCATAATCCCTCGGCTTGATTAATGCTCCTCCAATCAATCGGTGTCTGGGAGGCCCGCCCCTTCAGCCACATCCTGTGAGGGGGAACAGCTGGACTCTCTAAAGGTCAGACATTGGGGGGGACCTGGAGTCAGAGGAGCTGATGGATCAACAAGGGGGTTTCAGTTGACTTTTGCATATTAAAACTCCCAGCAGCATCCTTAAGGTCGTCTGTTTTTTTTTTGTTTGTTTTTTTTGTGTGTGTGTTTTTTATCAAACCGTTTTGTCAAGGGATGATGCTGGAGTGTAATAAGCTGTTGACTTTAATCTTAGTCTAATATCAGCTTTAAAACTGAATGCAATATTCATGACAGTTTCAAGGTTGCACTGACAACAACACCCTTCAGTAGGATCAGTATTACTGAGTGAAGAAGACTCAAAGATAGGCTTGTCAAGATAAGTTTTGCTGGATGATAAATTGTCCCAGAAATTATAGCAGTAACAGATAATATTGTTATTTTCAGTCCATTTTCAACTTATTCAATAATAATAGTAATGGAACATTTAACACTGGAACTGCACAATATTTTAAACATCCAAAATAAACAGCAGAGACAACAATAATTAAAAAAAAATAAATAAAAAAAATAAAATAATAATAATAATAATAATAATAATAATAATAGAGAGGGGAAAACAGGTTAAAGTGGCAGGTAGTACAAACTACCCTATTCCAGGTGTCACGTTTAAGCGTTTCTCAGAATGTCAGCTTTTCAACAATATTTATAGGGAGGATTTCTTTAACAATGTTGTCCAAATAAAAATGATTGTGCTCAGTTTAATTTATGATGTGATTAACTGACTTATTCATAGTTTATTCATAGCTAGCCATTTCTAATATCAGTGAGATGTAAAATGCAATCGTAGGTAGCACAGAGAAGTTTGAAATGCAACTAAATGTTCAGTACGATGAGAGGTTAGGGGTCCTGCGGTTTATTTAAAAACTGGAGGTGTGTGATGTTGCATATTAGTATCAATCCGAAAATAAACATAGGACCAATATCGCCAATACAATACTTATTTAAGTATGTCATCAAATCAAAGCAAAATCTTATTCATGGTACAGTTGTGAAACCACAACACAAAATAAAAAAATAAAAATAAAAAAAGTATTCTAAAACTAATAGTGATCTTACCATTTGAGTATTAGCCTGATGCTGATAGAGATTTGGTATCGATATCAATATTTTGGATCAATTTGCCTACCTTTTTAAAAAAGCTGAATGAACAGAAAACGGGAATCTCTTCTTACTCTGCTGAACTTCAACTGGGCAAGAATAGATGGTGAAGAAATAAACCTGACTCTGTTTTCCTCTTAGCTGAATAAGGTGGAGTTTCTCACATTGAAGTTCACTAAAGTCCTATGAAGTCTGGATAATAATAATAAGAGCAATAATATATTGTATATTAAATTGCTGAACGTTAATTTTTACATCAGTTGAAGATATTGACAAAATATCTTTATTGCTTCCATAATCTATTATTTTATTATTTTGTGAGGTAAAGCATTTCCTTGATGTTGAAATGTGTTATAAAAATAAACTTGACTACAAATATTCTTTTTTGTTTGTGAGTTAGTTGGGATAACTAATGACTGCAGAGAAATAGATTTGCAAACCTAATCCCCTTTTAAATATGCAGTGGTGAAGGTTTTGGACTCATGAAAGATCAAGAAACAGATTTATAATGAAAATGATCAATTGACAAACTATGCAACAGCATAATGCAATACAGCACTAATATCAGTTACAATAGAAACAATATTTTGAATGCTGTTCTTATAATTTGATCATTATTTTAATAACAGAAAAAACAGAATCAGTAGGTTAAAGCTTTACGAAATATTCACAGTAAAACACCAACATTCTAAACAGTGCATTTTTTTTTTCTTTTTACCGTTATTATTGTAAACTGCTGGGCCTTCAACATGCTCAGAATTACAAAGTGCTTCCCGCAGGACAAAGGTTAAGCTTAGGTATAGCAACAAGGGGTGAAGGTTAAGGCCATCGGGCCGCAGATTGGAATAGGCTCTCCCCTCAAATGGATATTGTAAGTCTACATCTGTGCTTGTATGTTTATTGCTC
The DNA here is from genome assembly GCF_000485575.1 of Poecilia formosa. Taxonomy (NCBI): domain Eukaryota; kingdom Metazoa; phylum Chordata; class Actinopteri; order Cyprinodontiformes; family Poeciliidae; genus Poecilia; species Poecilia formosa. The sequence goes on from NW_006800146.1 coordinate 70,320, forward strand.
AGAGTGTCCCATGTGAGTCAGTGAATCCATACATTTTGCTCAGATAAAGAAAAGACAAAGACCGAAGAAAAAAACAGCTCATTTGGATTAAATCACTGCGAGACGTGTGCAGACATCCGGCTGAATGAGAAAAGATCCCCCCGGTGTATTGCTCTTGTAATTTTCTCTTCAAACAGGACGCACAATCATCTTCACAGCAAACGCTGCTGAAGGGTTTGCGCTCCACTCCGAGCAGATTTGAATAAGTCTTGGAAATTGACATGGAGCCCGCTGTGATGCATGAATATCAATGTCACCTCTGACGGAGTAGAATGGGACGGTGGGAAATATCAATTTATTATGAGACCTGCACTGGGACAAAACATCTCACTTTGAGCATACATAATGCTCCCTCTACTCACCCCCCTTCACTACAGAGCCATCCCACTGATGATGAGCTTACCTTCACCAAATGCTCTAATCAATACACAATAATACAACTGAGACAAAGATGATCGGCTCAAGTCGTCATCCTAAGGACTTTGAATAGGTAATGAATCACTACATTAGTAAAATATCAAATGAATACACTAGCATTTTATTGTATAGTATTAGGGTCAGGCTCAGAAGAAAAGTAAAATTTTGAGAATCAGCATAATATAAGAATGAGCTTGTATGAAAGTAAAGTCAGATTGTTACAAGAATGAAGCCACAAAATTACAATAAAACTGTACAAGATTAAGGTGGTAATAATATACAAGAGTAAAGTCAATATTATGAAAAAAAATTACAATAGTCATATTACAAGAACTCATATCAGAATAAAATCACAACATTATGATAATAAAGTTGTCCATGAATAAAGTGGAAATAGTACAGGAATAAAGTTGTAATATTTTGAGAACAGGAACAGAGTCATATTACAAGAACTTGTATAAGAATAATTACATACAAGAATATTTGTGTATGTCACAATATTACAATAATTAGGTAAAACAAGATTAAAGTCTTAATAATACAAGAATAAAGTCATAAAATTACAAGAATACAGTCATATTACCAGAAGAAACTCACACAAGAATAAAATTATCATACAGGAACAAAGTCACAATATTGCAATAATAAAATTACAAGAGAATAAAGTGAAAATAATATGGAAATAAAGTTGTAATAATACAAGAATTAAGCCGCAATATTGGGAAAATAAAGTCATATTATTGGCAGAGTAAGGACGCATAGTGAATGAAGTTATAATTTTACAAAAATTCCCCACAAAAATTTTTTTAAACTCAGAATGTGGAATGTTGAGCATCTAGAGAAGTTATACTTTATATCGGTTTTACAAATGAATTAATCTTTCAACACATCAGAATCATATTATTATCAGCAGGATTTAGAAACAAACATGCAATCGACTGTGTCTACTGGTCACTTTGGATCATAACAGTTGAAGTTTTGCTCTCAAGACGACTTTTTTTCTGATAATATTGCATCTTTATTCTCAATATTATGACTGTATTCTCGTAATTAAAATACAAAAAATCAGTCTGGCCTTGAATGTCCACTTTGTAGTATTCAAAGTGGACATAAACTACGTTGCGTGTGTCTCGTCTCCAGGAGAAGATGAATTATCCTGTCCCTATCTGCGTTGTGACGTACACCAGACAGGGAAGCTGACCCCTCTCACCGTTTGTGAGCTCAGATGGACTGTTAGGTAAACCTGAAAATGAGCGTCTCATTTATCTTCCAGATAAATGAAAAGTAACGACTCCAGACTCCTGCAGTAACGCAGGCAGTGATGAATCATCTCGCCAGTTGTTTGCTGCAGATGTTTCACAGCTATCAGTTCGCCGCTGCTCTGCTGTTTTCCGCCTCACCTCCACCAACTTTCCGCAGACTGTTGCAGCTTACCGGATGGTGATTTAGTTAAACTTGTAAACAACAACAGCCATCTGTCTCCATCAACTTTAATAAACGGCTCGACGCCTGCTCCGTTATTCATAGGGATCTGGTGCGCGGGGCAACAGGGTGCTCTGTGTCGGCGTAGTGGGGATATCGTGGCGCGGTTTGCCGTTAGTATGCACACGCATGCTTCCTCGACACACAGACTCACTGCGACAACACTGCAGTCAGACGAGGAGAGAAAATGGTGAAAAGCTAGTGGTGGGGAATGCATTGAGGGGAGAGAATGGGAAAGAAAAGTCTGCTTCTGAATACTTTCGGCATCGTTATCAGGTTGGCTTACAGAAAGTGTTGCCATTAGGAATAAATATACATAAAACAGCTCTTTAAATGAGGCACTGCAAGGTGAGTGGAATAAATATTTCACATGCAGAAGCAAACTACTTATTTGTAATGGGCTCTGCAGTGAGAGCTAGAAACCAAGCCCCTTATTGTGTTGTTCTTTTATTAATACTTTTCAGCCAATGGAGTGTGGAATATGCATGGATTAACCTGCCCTTACCTCTTCTTATGCTAATCGTCAATGACATTTTCCCGAGCCTGGCCCCCTCTGCAGTGGACCAGAAAACCCACCAAATATAAGCAACAAGAAAATTCATCAAATGAAGCCATAATCCTTCCTGAGACATTAATATTGTTCAATTATCTGCTTTTTTTTCATGCTACAGTGTTGACCTAGTATCTTGGGAGTGATTTTGTCATCGCAAAAGGTTTGACAGTCAGGTACTCTTTGTATCTGAAAGGCTACCACATCCATCTTCTGCCCATTTATCACTCCTGTCTTCTTTTCCACAATCGTCCATTCATCTATCAGTCCATTCATCTCTCCATCCATCAGCTCTGGTGGCCTTTGTTCCACATTTGAATCTGTCTGTCAGGACCCCCGCAACACCCCGTTGCTATATATACACAGACATCTCATTTGAACCGCTCACCTTTGTCAGATTGCCTCGAGATCTACGATGCTTGTGCCAAGTTCCCCGAGAAGCTTGGGGGAAAAACTTTTGACAGAAAACTCTTTGAGAGAATAAATTAATCCTTACAATAACAGAGCTTTCTCTGTTATTGTAAGGCACTGAACTACGATGAAAGACGTAAGAAGTATTGTTGGATTACAGGTACAGCACATTAGTGGGAAGGTATAAAACAGCAACATGTCAACGTGTGGGTACGGTTTGTTCCAGAGCCTTTTCTGCAGCTCAACTTTTAACCACACTGAACTTTGTCTGACAAATCTGTGAAAAGTTCTATCTTCTCCACCCCTTTACTGAGCCGCTATTGTCGTTTGAAGATGTGCAACGCTCCTGAACAAAAACAGCCAATAAGAGCCAGGAGGAGGGTCTTAGTGCTCTCAATCATTCTCATGTACTTGCTGCTAAATGTGCTAACGTCGGAGAAAGAGCTCGTCATTACAGGAGAACCATTTATCTGCCAACAACAGTAACCATGCTAACTAGCTTGAGCATTCCCAGCAGGCTATGCTAGCTGCAGCTTAGCAGAGAGCCAGAGGGGACGAGGCAAGGTGAGGAGTGCCAAATGGAGGGGTGATTGACAGCGCAAAGACCCGTCTCCTGCCTCTGATTGGTTGTTGGAGGAGCTCGATTTTTTCGCTGATTATCCGTCTCATACCATACTGTCACAACATGGTGACGTAAAAAAAATCTTTTTTATAAAAGTTACATACTGTTGCTTTAACTGGAGGTGCTAAGGTAACAAAGAAAGCTCTCCTACACATTTCTCAACCAAGTGCACCTATCGCAACCATTATGTAAAAAACACACCAAAAAAAGCCCAACTTACTTTGTGATCAAAACTAAGGGAATTGATGGGTTGTTGGAGAAAGAATAAAGAAAAAGCAAAGCTAACTGGATTTCCTGGCTCCAATACAAGCCAATTAACCTTACACTGAGGCAATTAACAGAGAATGGAGTGGTTCAATATCACAAAAGTGATGCCCCAAGAAGGTATTTACAGAATAGTTTATCTCTATTGAGCTGCATGGTGCCAGTCTTAAAGAAGGCAATTTGCTCAGCCCGCTTAGTAACCAGCTCCAAGCTGATCGATAAACGTGGCCTCGGATTATTATTATTTTTTTTAATGATGATTCATGTCAGCTTCCTGCCCCTGCACGTGGATGCTCGTAACCTCTCTGCATGTTAATGATGACTTTCCGAACAACGGGGAGATGTAGGTACAAAGCATCATTTCATACACCGCTCAAGAGAGGTATGCGTGATTAGGGAGACAGATGATATAAGGGCCAATCATCTCCCACCCACTGCAGCCATTAAAACAGCATGCACCAACAATAGATCAGTGCTAATTGGATGCAGAATGTGACCATAACAAAACATTGCCCTCCATCAATCATTGATTCTGTCTTTGAGGCGGACTTGGGTTGACCTTAAAATCTGAATCATGGCGGTGTCTTTTTTGTTTTTTCTTTTTCTTTGTCAGCCACTTTAAGAAGGTGAGATGGTCAATAGTAAAGATGTTTTCTTTTTCTTCTTCAAATTGTTTTCACAGTATTTGACTTAAATTAGCCATAAAGAAGAGTTCAAGACGTAGCATGCAGAGTCCAGGTCCACGTGGACCGTTATGGAGAATTCTAAAAACAGATGTGTTAATAAATTGTGTGAAAACCCAACATAATAATAATTAATTGGTTCAAGTCAATATTTTCTGTGCTAATAATGTAATACAATTGTGTTCCCTTTCACACATATTTTTTTAAATCATTGTAACACAACTTATTAGCACAGGAAATATGATGAATTTAACACAAAATTTGTTGTTCTTATACAGACATATTGTATTAAAACAATGTCGTAATTTGACTGAAAAAAAAAATAAATAAAACTCCTCCATCCATCCATCGCCTTCCACTACAGCCTAAGCAGAGAAGCCCAGACGTCCCAGGAGCTCTGGATCCCTGTATCCAAAATGCAGGTGACTGTATTGTTCTGGTCCTGGTTTTATTCAGAATTCTGCTGAAGGAACCTTGGAATTTCAGGTTCCCCAAGATCAAAGTTGACAACACGAGAAGAGAAAGTAGCTTGATGCCCGTCCAAGAGTTGAAAAGAACAGTTTCACTAAGACTGGCCACCCACCAGCCAACATCGCTGATGCTTTGCAAACCAGGGTTACTCTTTTTTGCCACTGAGTTAAATAAAATAGCCCTTAAGATGTTCTAAGTATCCAGTTTTCCTAAAGCTAATGGCAGCTAAGCTAAACGTAGACCAGGGCTCAAGCATTCCCATAACAGCTTTTTCTGCTTGTCCAGTAAACCATAGAGAACCACTGATGCTATTAATGTTATTTATGGTGCTTTGGACTGAAAGGGATCATTTAAATAGCAAAATATTACATTTTTGGTCATCATTTAAGTTGTCTTTCTTGTATTCCTAATTTAAATTATCAATCACTGTGGTAATTGATAAATTTTAAAATATTGTTTTGGCAAATCGGTTTTTAATTACACCTGTATGATTTTATATATTATAATTCTTACATAAATAAATTTGGTTGACGTCAATATTGGCATTTTGTATCAGAGCTGTACAAAAACTTAAAATGGGATATCAACCAAAAAAAACACTGTTATTAGTACAGCTCTATTTTTTAAAGACGGGTTAATCTACTGGCTTAAACAATAAATAAGAGTTTCCAACACCAGAATTGTCCAGAAGAGTTACACCATCTTGCTTTAATCCCCATCCTCCTCAACTGTATCCATCTTCAGGTCACAGATACAGGTCAAATCATCTGTCTATTAGAATTGACCACAACAGAAAGTATTGGAATCCAGTGGCATGGCATTGTGAGGGTGTAAGCACACTTCTGTCAAAAACATTACAGTCAATAGAGCAGAATCCAATAAGGGTAGAGTCAAGGATCTGATAACCGCACTGGTCCAGGGATCAAATGAGAAGTCAGAGGTCCTGGACAGAGACATTAAAAGCTGAGTGAGTGTGAAGAAGAAACAAATTGCCACCAGATTTCTGACAGGTCAGGGGTTTCATTCTTTGGTGAACAGAGATGAAAATATCCATCCTGATCCCACACTGAAAACACTTTTTCTTTTTTATATCAACCCCTTAGATACCATTTTGTGATTATTATGTGTTTAAATAAGATGCAAACTAATTGTAAAGTGCCTGGTATATTATCTTATTTAAAGATGGTGCTTATGCATCATAAAGGTTAAAAGACATATTCCATCCTAGAGAAGGGTATTAGCTGAGATACTGCTGCCAACAATTACACATTGTCCTTCTCCTGCCATTAATTTTCACTTTTCATCAACATAAAAAAGAACTCATATCAATTCATTTGTTAATTTTTGTGTCTGCTCCGTCTTCTCAAACTCCCAGTTTGGGTTTTGAGAATCAAAGTGACTTTTTTTGTAAAGTGCCTCGAGACGACATTTGTTGTGAATTGGCATCATTTGAAACACTTTTTTGTCCAAGAGGCAATTTATTTTCAGCTGAGTCTGTAAAATTGACATGCAGCAATAACACACACACTCTAGATAGAGATTAATAATAATAATAATAATAATAATAATAATAATAATAATAATAATAATAATAATACATTTACAAAATTTTATTAGGAATCCAACAGAACCATTAATCTAGAATCATTTAAAAGCTCCACATCTAAAAAGGACTAAAAGATCTAAGGTGCCGGTTTGATCTTGCCTTTTGGGCATTAGTAAATCTTCTTGATTATATAAGTCTGAACTCAGAGTGCAAAGGGTATTTAAGGATGGATCTGTTCTAAAACCTGATTAAAGCCTCTTAAAGCACCGTCACAGACCTTAACTATCCTCATTAACCTCTTTATGTACCATGCTCAAGTTACCAAACCAGCACACCATATCAAAAGTTCTGACTGATTCAATTAAAGAAAAAAAAAACACAATCTGAAAAGAGAGCAACATTAAAGCCAGTTTTCTGAAAAAAAAAATTGTCTGGCTTGCTTATTATTGAGAATGGTGCCCAAATATTTGTACTGGCTAACAATTTCTACGACTGCACAAATAATCCACGTTAATACAATCGTACTGACGACTTCGGGGAAAAAAAATAAATCAATCAGCAATTCTTTTGTCTTTGAAACATTTAGCTGCAAACATAAATTATTGCACTCCTGGATAAAGTGTTTTAAAACTGGATCATGACCCAAGAGTAACAATTACAGAGTCACCTGCAAATGTAATAATAAACACACTCACTTTGGCTTTGATGCTCCATGTAGAACACAAACAGAAGAGGAGATAACACACATCCCTGGAGAGCCAGTGGAGCATGTCAGTGGGGTTAGAAACAGTATTGTCAACATGTGATGTCTGTGATCTCTTTATTTAAAAAAATCCACCAGCTAATAAATGGTACCAAAGTCAAACATATAGAAATCAACCAGGATGTGGGGATCCATGTTGAACAGAAGTCAACCAAACACACCGGTGTGTGTTTTCATGCACTCTAGATGCCCAACAACCAGACAGAGCAATGTAGCAGTAGCCTCCTCAACCCCTTTCCTAGCCTGCCGAGCAAACTGAAAGGGCTCCATTTTACTCTGCACCGTCTGCAATATTTCCCTTTTCACTATCTGTTCAAATGATTTCATCACTGAGGGTGTAAGTGCCACTGGATGATGATCGTTCAGGACATTTGGGTATTTAACCTTGGCTGCGGGTATGACAATAGATTCCTTCCATATTACAGGGACTTTTTCCAGTAACACTCAAAGATGAATGTGAAAGTACCACAGAAGAAGAAAGCACAGTGCTTAGGAAAGTCTCCATTATTACAATCAGGGCCATGACCTCCTAATATTAATGCTTTCAAATGTCAAATTTGGCAACTTTCTAAAGCAGTAGCCAAATTCTGCAAAGTTGTCTGTAAACTTGGATTCTGCCAAGTTGTCTGTAAAATCATATGAATCAAACTTAGAATAAAATGGATTTAGCTCTTCTGAGAGTACATGACCAGACTTATTAAGATCCAGCAATCCTTTATGTTTATTTTGAAGGCCAATCCAGGACTAAACTGTCTAAACTCAGTTTAGTCCTGGAGAACACAAGACATCCCCTGCATACTGGTTTCTCCAATCAGAGGAGCTCCCACAGTGACAGGTTTCTTTCACTGGACTGTTCAACTGAGAGGTTTAAAAACTCCTTTGTCCCATGGGCCATTAGGCTTCACAATGCTGTGGCTTCTGGGAGGGTCAAGGGAGGGAGACGGAGTAATTAGCATTTTTAATGTATTTATTGTATTTAAGTTCTTTTACTAGACCACTTTTAATGCGTGTGGATGTGAATTAATGTGTGAGCAACAGACAACCTTAATTTCCCTATGGGATTAATAAAGTTTTTTTACCTTACCTTACCTTAAATTTGATTTCCCTGCGCCAGCTATGTGAGAATTCCCACTCCTGAATTCATCCTGAACTTTATCTCTGACTGATTCTAATTTTGGGCCTCCATTTCTTTTCACAAACAAACGTTTGTGCAATCTGGTATTAATTCAACATGGCAGCGTAAGAGTATAATGGGTGTGAAAATTGGCAAAGGAGCAAATTGACCCAGAGCTGAACTTGTCATACTTGCATTTTTTGTTTAACTTGGTAGATAGCCTATAAACTTCTCATTTTTCTCTGGACTTTTGTTTGACAAGTCATTGATTCTAACTTTATCAAACAGCTTCTGATTAATAAATGACTAGTTCTGCTTTAGAACAGGATATGAAATACTCCCTTAAAGGTACGATACAGCCGTAAAACATTTCAAGGTGGTGTTAAATCTTCTCTGTGTGATTAGTGACATCTAGTCTCTGGTTTCCCCCCTTAGCTGTACCCTCCACAGCTATGATTGCAATGACCATTGTTGAAGGGCATTTTGAAAGAGTTCATTATAAAACATCATCAACTGGCACTCGGCCCCAACATCTGACATATCGCAGGTGAGCAACTCGGTCTATAATAATAGTTTGTCCTTCAAAAACTGAGACTGAAGCAAAAGAGATACAGAGATATAGCGATGCAGCGTATTATAGTCAGGTGGCATAAATGTTTTTTATACCCTCCATAAAATAGCACTTTCTTCTGTGTCGCTCTTTGAAAACAGTTTTTTTTTTTTCTTTTGGATCTAATGGGGTTTGTTGGAACTCCTAATTGGCAGTCCCTGCACCCCAGTCGTTTGAGCCGTGGTTGCTATGGGGAGATTTCACTGTTCAAACCAGCTTTGAAGTTCTTAAAAGTGAGCTTTCTCTTCATTGCTGTGGCAGTAGAAAAACCAATGGCTGTATGGGATAATAATTGAATGGGAGACATACATTTGAAGCCCAAGTAAAGTCTACAACAGTATACACTGTGGCAAGTGGCTTTACTTTGTTACAGCAGATGAACCGGCGCCAAGCCTTTCAAAGAGACCTTAAGGTTTCCTAAGCTCCTATCCCATAGGGACCACTCTGCCAGAGTCGAACAGTAAGAGGAGCTGATTATCAGTGAGATGGACCATGTATGGCTTTCCTTTCCCTTTAATCTGAAAGAAACTGAAATCACTAATTGTTTAGTGTTAAAGTCTCCTTCACAGCATATATACTGTACTGTACAATCCAATATTCCTTCTAACTTTAGAGTTCCTCTCAATTGAGAGATGCCTTGAACAGTAGAATGACTCACAAGTCAGAATTTTTTCTGCATTGTAGATGCGTCAATTTCCTATTTGTTGCCATCATTTAATAGAACCTTTTGTCCAATGCCTTTTTTTGGAGTATAAGATGTAAAATCAATTTTGAGTTTTATATCATGTTATAATGTTATTCCCTGGTAGAAAAAAAAATCATGCCTCAATTGTTCCCTTGATGCTTTCTTGCATGTTTGAGGAATCCTTGAATTTCCTATGGTAACCATTCAGGGGTAATTAGACATTTGCTCATATAATGTGCCGCCTACTTACTAGGGATGCACTGATCCACTTTTTTTTTTACTTCCGATACACACATCTGAGGCTTAGAGTCAGCTGATACTGATCCGATACAGAAAAACAGAGCTGAATTGACATGAATCATTTAATTTTTAAACAGATGTAAATGTACTGAATTACAACTTGCTGATAACTCTGCACCAGTTCTGTAAAAAATAAAACTGTAGCAGAGTTTTACAGAAAGTGAAATAGGTAATTCTAAATACAATGTAAAGTAAATAAAGCATAATGTTGTTCAGAAGATACAGCATAGAATTAGACTGAACAGATCTGACCTTATGGATCGGCCACATCGTCACCAATAATCAATCTAGAATTTTAGCTGCGGTTCATGCAACCGTTCATGCTTTAATCTTTACCTACATTTACTGTGGAGTTACATCTTTACCTTGAATGCATGCATTTGATTTTACAAAGAAATCAAAGCAAACCAGGGAGAATACACAATAGCACAGGGAGGTTATGCAACATGGACACAAAAAAAGAGCAGCAACTTCTCAAAGCCAATTCAAATTCTATGAATGTGTCGGGCAAGGAAACAAAAAACTTACAAATTGCGGCAAAAAAGCAGTTAAGCAGAAAAATACATTTTCAACTGTTTGGTGTCATTAATGTTGAGCAGAAACCTCATGAGCCAGGACATTTTAACACAAGAGCACAGCTGCGACAAAATGCCTACTGAAGACATAACAAGAAAACACAAATGCTTGTCGACAGCAGTCAAAACAGCAACGGCAGTTTTTGTAGACGACAAAAGACATGTAGACAGTTGTTTTCCCATCCGAAATATTGGCATAGCAAACATGTCAGGTCTTATTTTCCTTTGTATTTTACCAGAGTGAAAACTATATAGCACAATTTCTCCAAACATGCCAGTTAGTGTTTGGATATGACTGACAGAAGTGAAGCTACTCAGTAAAAGTCCCAGCCTGATGTGATTTATTTTCTGGAGGACAGCCTGACGTCGTGTCTGGTGGTTTTTGCGTCTCCTGAATCCAAACCCGGTCTATGCTGGCACAACTCTTAAGCCTATTAGATGTAATGGCCTTCTTGGATGGACCTTGGTCTTCACTTCACTCCACACCTTTTCAATGGGATTCAAGTCCACTTTTGTGCAGACCAGTCAATACACTTTATGTGTCCGGGGGCAGTCGTTTACCAGGAGCAGCATGTGTTTTGGGTCACTGTCATATTGGGAGATGAAGTGACGACCCACAGCTTTACTGCCGACAACTTTTAGTTGTTTGTTTAAACTCTTCACGTGTTCTTTCATATCAACTCCCTCCTCGATGTAATTTCTAGGTCCAGAAGCACTGACACATTCCTACAATACCATACTCTCTCTGTGTTCTTTGGTTATCCATCTTCCCACTTTTACCCCAAGCGCAAGCATCATCTCTGGCTCTATTTCGCTCTCATTTGGTGAGAGGATTATTTCCCAGTAAGCATAATTTTCCTCTAGGCTGTACCTGACAAGGTTCAAGGTGATTCGAAGGTGTCCAACAGTGAGTGTTGTCTGGGGTTTTGGCTTTGATAGGGTCTTCTATGGCCAACAGGTTTCAGCGTAAGAGAGAGGGCTTAATTAATTCAGGGATCTCTGTGGCAAAGCAATTGAGGGCATATTCTTCAATTCTAGGCCCAAAATAAAATATTGTTGATAATATTTTATAATATATTTATAATATATTTGTAATATTAAACAATAGCTTAGTAGAGAGAGAGTGCTTAATCAATTCAGGGATCCCTGTGGCAAAGCAATTGAAGGCTAATTCTTCAAGTCTAGGCCCAAAATAAAATATTGTTCATAAGTTAGGGACGAGGTAAGGTAAGGTCATTTTATTTATATAGCACATTTTCAGCAATAAGGCAATTCAAAGTGCTTTACATGACTTAAAAGGAAATACAAACAAAATAACAAATCAAAGGAAAGAAAAAAAAAGAGGAAAGAAAACTAATTTAATGTTCTAAAGTATGTAAACTAAGTGCTCCTGTTCAGGGTTCAATTTCTGGAGTTCTGCAATTCAATTTCTAAATAGTGAGTACTCTACAGTTTCTGATAAAATAGCTAAAGAGTGCTTGTGGTTCGTTTATTGTTGTCATAGCAACATGTCTGCCAAGAAGGCTGTCTGTGAACTTCCATGGCTTCCTATGTATTGCGTAGGAAGACAGTGGCCTGGCTAAATTAAAATTACATCAAAACATGAAAATCTATGGGGTTAGTGTCCAATAATACTTTCTTTCAGCTTTTGCCTTAATGCACAAACTAGTCTTAACCCCCTTTAGAACTAGGAACTAATTTTACTGGTTAAGCCTTTTGGAAGTAATTTATGAAAATAATAAAAACTACTATAATACATGTACAAAAACAGGATTAGTAATATTGTTATGAAGAAATGTCTAAACAAAGCCCGTTCATCTTTAAATGTAAGGTTTAAGTCTACCAAGCTAAAGCTTTCTGATTTCTCTGGACTCTTGAGATGACCCTCTCCCCGGCTCCAGAAGAAACAGGTCTTACAGTCTGAGAATCAAAAGCTGAGGCGTAGATGGTGGTTCAGCAGATGGGATTAGGCTCAAGTCTTCAAAGAGGGCCGTCTGCGCTAAAGCTGCTCACTTCAGCTTTAGCATTACTGTTTGTATTTCCTTATCTTTCTATATTTTTTTTTCTTTTTTCCACCAGTTGTTGGGTGGAACATGAACTTGAGTAAAGCACAGAAATGACTGACGAGAGAATATTTACAGGCAGAGGTGTTTAATACTGAGAGTGGGCAAGCCTTAATGCAGCATCTCCGCCTGAGGCAAAGCCAAGGGACCCTCAAGCTGATGGAAACCCCTCCTCTCTGTAAAAAAGGATTTTTTTTTCAACCTCTCTTTTGGCTTTTATGCTAAAAAAAATAGCTTTCTGTCTTCCTCTTCTCTGGCCTTTCATAGACTTAATATAAAAACATTCACACGGAACTCCAGTGGGGAAAGAAAACACTTAATCAAAACATTTTAATGCCACTTTATCCCAGCAATGGCTCTAACCTGTTCAGAAAGCCTCATCATTGGCCAATTTATACAGTAAATTTAACAATGTTTGCACATGTTTTGCAGCAGCATCTATTTTTATTATCAATGGTTATCTGACTTTTTTTTAAAGCGTGCGCTTAAAATAAAACCTGTTTTAGTATGTGACTCTCTGCTCACCAGCAAACTTTCCAGTTAGTCCACAGAGCGGTCAAGCATGGAGAATTAAATGCAACACAGCTGACAAGCAATTAATATTAATTATAGAAGGAAAGGGTGTGAATGTGACTTCGGCAACTGAATATAGTTTCTATGTCTGTATATTTCAAATCAGCACACAGCATTTCTAGCAAATGGAATCAGTTTTTAATCAAGTAGAGTGGACTTTATTTCACACTTCGGTAAAGTCACCTAAAAGCAGGACTTAAGTCATGAAGAGCGCCAGCAAAAAAAATGCTACCTTATGGTTACCACCCGTACTTCTCTTCACAAATGTGCAATCTCTGCTTTCTTTCTCCCACTGAACAGCAAAAGAGACCGGCTTGATGTTTACCATCACATAGCGGCAACAAAGAGAGGGAAGCAGCTCAGTGAACAAAGCATTATGCAATCAATATCACTGGTCAGTCGGAACACATAGAGGTGCTGATCTGTTGACTGAACTACTGCTTAAATAGATCTTTTCTCTTGCTGAAGATTTCAAAGGACAAAGGGAGCAGGAAGGTAGAGGAAGAAGCACTTCAATATGTGGGGTGGGGAGGAATGATAAGTATCATTGGGAGAAAACCGGGTTGATTGAAGGCACCTTGAAAGGCCATGATCCACGTCAAAGCGGAGCGAGGTCAAGGCCAATCTACCACATCTCTGTAAATTAAAACTGGCGTCTTGAACAACTGAAGGATGATTTCAATTAAATTGTGCAGCGTAAGATCCCAGGAGTGGCTGCAAAGCAAATGCTACTACTTTATTGCTTTCACGTTATTCCCATAAGTGGTCAAAAGAAGTTTCTGTAGGGCGAAGGGATACTTTGAGAACAAGAAATGATGAGCCACTGGAAAGTCTAAAACAAATATTCTGTCCTCTGTCAATCATTTTATATCGTCATTTTCAGAAGCAGTGGACAAATATGAGATTCTCAAATATGAAAACATAAGTTTAAAAAAGAAAAAGAAAATTCCAAGATAACGGTGTACTTCCCAAAAAAAAAGAAGTAAACAGATATATAGCACTTTCTGGTTTTATTGTAAATTTAAAAAACAACAATTGTTAATCCTAAATTATTGCTACAATACTCTCTGAAATGTATTTCTTTTGATTTTGACACATGGATTTAGGCAAAAACAGAGAACAGACACCTACTGAAAAAAAAGTATTGGTTCAGTTCTAGTCAAGTTGGGGTGTCTGTATTGGTAGTGTGGACTTCACTGTATAGGCATGAATATGGCAGAGACATGGGAGCGGGAGGGACAGCGAGCAGGATCTGTAGTCGATGTGCTGATGTCATTTTGGAGGTGTATCCTCCAACGGCCAGTCACTCAGAAATCTCTCGGTATATTTGTTCAATCCCCCATCCAGTTGATGCTGTATGTGCCCTTCCACCACAATCACAAAAGGTTTGGACCTCAATGTTTCACCATGGAATTATCAATTTACCACTCGCCATCTCCCCAGCTAAAGCAGGTTTATCGTTGATACACTGAACCACAGCCCACTGTCCCCATCCTGGTGCGTTAGCCTATTATGCTGTTGTCACGCCTGGTCCTGCACCTCTTAATATTTTGTAACTTGACTTGAATTTGGATTGAGTTTGCGCGCCACCTTTCAATCCAGTTGGATGACTTGGAGTGTACTCAAGGTTCACCGAGGTAAACCGCGAGTATAAACGCCATACCTCTTGCTCTGCTCGTTCAACACAAACTTTCAAAAGCATGAGTATAGCTCAGCCTTATTGTGGTCTCATTGCAGATTCCATGGGTCAGTCAATCAAAGTACTTGTAGGCAACACCCAGTTACGGCCAGCTTTTACCATTTCTGCGGTTTCAAAAAATGGGGAGGAACAGCGTAGGATCTGTAAATGAAGATGGATTTTACTGGAACCAGTTCTTCTGGAGAAGGAGCTATATCTTTACCCATATCTGAGTTGCTTCACTTTTATTGTCCTTCTAGGTCCCTTGGGTCAGCTGTTTAGGGTTTACTGGTTATCCCTCATACTAGACCCAAAACTAATGGGATAAACCTGCTGAATCTGTTGCACCTAGATGGTGGGATGACCTTTGTTAGCATTAGATATAGGTCACCAAAGCATGCCTAAACTCAATATATAGAACTTTGTGAATGTTGTTAAGGAAGAGTTTCACCTACAAAGATCCATGTAATTAATTTCAAATGAGAAATTTCTTTCATTTTAATTTAACATCTTCATCTAATGCTAAACAAAACCTCAATTATAAAGCAAAACATCTAAAGCTGTAATTTTTTTTCCCATCGTTCTGCAAACGGATGTATTTAAACCTATTGCAATCCTGAAGCATGCAGTGATGATTAAAGCCAAGAGCTGATGGATTTGATAAAGAATGGTTTTGGATGCTGTAGCAGTGCAGACGGATAATAAAGCTATTTCAGATTGGCAACACAGATCTCTAATGTAACACATCCCTCACAGCATCTTTCTGAAGGAAACATGTTACATTATTCATTTCAGGAACATTTTTTTTTATTCTTCAATGCTTCAACAAAGAAATCTGTAGTGACACACAGGGGCACAAAGAAAATGTGTCAACAGGAACGTCTTTTGCATTTTGCCTGTAATGACGTGAATTGGAAATGTTTGGAGATCAAAACTGAATTTTGACAATGAATTTAAGTTGAAAATGAGTGCACAAATAAATGCATGTAAACTTTTGAACAGCCTTTTTTAACTCCATGTTTTGAACAAAACTGCTAATTGTGGTGAATTCTGTAAAGATTATTCAAAATGGCTTTAGGCATTTTTATGCTAACGTGCATCCCATGCTAACCTGTCTGCCATCATTACAGGTGATATCAGTGGACTGGGATCTGATGGAGTGATCTGACAGTCTGACCTTTGTTCAAAAAGTGTCAGCTGTCGTTCTGTCCGTACATCAGAAACAACCTGACCTTCATTGGATGTCTGTCATCTCATCCGCAGATCTCTGTGTCCAGCTCTTTTAATCTCAAAGTGTCCTTTCAAACATTAATGATAAAGGAGGGTCAAAACGAGTTATAACAGTACATACGAAGATATAAAAGTATTTCTCCTACAGATTTCTTCAAAAAAACATTTTGTCATTTTTGGAACAGGTTTCATGTCAAACGTAATTTTCAGATGGAAGTTAATATGCAGCTTTTGAAAGGATTACCTCATTTGAAGGAAGATAGCAATTGAATCCAACAGGTCCAATCAATTATGATAATTAAAAAGAACTGAGTATGCAAGTGTCTCCTAACAATGGCTGTTTGTGCCGCCCTTGGCAGCAGCAAGTTGTCTTTTATCCAATGACAGGAGGGTTTATGAGCATGAATCGCCTGTTTGAGCCATGCCAAGAGAGCGGCAAAATATTTCACGGTGGGCTTTAAACTTTCTATATGTAACTTTTATAAACAATATGTATTTTTTTGTTTGTTTGTTTGTTCTTTTACATATTTGTTAAAATTGTCACGGCATAGTGACTTGAAACAATCTATTAAAAAAAACTGAGCTCCCCTGCTTCCTCCCTGTGGTTCTACTGCCAACTGCAGAAAAAAAACACAGCTCGGTCAAAAACAACCAATCAGACCCTGGAGAAGGGTCTTACAATCAAGCTCATATATGCGCTGCTCACACCCTCACCCTTGCTTTCTACTAAACTGTGGCTAGTTCCTCACAGTTGAGCATGCTGTGAATGCTCAGGTTGGTAACATGGCCTCTGACAGTGGTGAATAAAGTTTTTTCTGTAACGGTAAGTTGGTTCTCCGCCATTAGCACATTGACTTGCTAATGGCTTTAGCCATTAGCACCAGCATGCTAAGGGGTCTGTCAGTGTGACTGACAGCGCTAAAACCCTCCTCCTGGCTCTGATTGGTTGCTTCGGACTGGGAATGGCATATTTTTGCAGATGGCAGTAGGACGACAAGGAGAAGACAGAGCAGATTACGTTTTTCACAAATTATGTCTCATGTTATGTCTTTTACACAACTGGATTAACAAAATGGTTTCATATATCATATGGTTGCATACTGCAGATATTACTAGGTCACTCCTGCACCTTATTTTTTTGTTTTGATGTACACTTGAACTTAAAGTCATGAAATAATAGACAAGTAATCACTGATTTAAACTTTACATGGGCAGCATTGTCCTCATCGCACATGAATACAGGGTGTCTACAGATATTTTTCATATTAAACTGCTTGTCTGAAACATTTAACTGTATGGAAAACTGAAAATAGAAGAAACCTTTAGGAGGGACAATACTTTTTACATAACTGTTTTAGTTAGTAAATTTGTAACTCTCTTCACATCAAAAGGTCACTCAGTTGCTTTTGTTAAAGTCCGGTGTGTTTAAAGACACCAGGAAATTGTCAGATGGTCTAATTAAAGCGATTTCATGGTTGCCCCACTTTGAGGGGATTTTCAGTCTGAAATGCTCCAGTGTTCTTATGCAAACACCCAAAATGAAAAGCATATACTTGAAAAAATTTGTTTAATTCTGTTTCTCTCCCCTGAAGTCTAAAAGGCTTGCCTTAGGTAAACTGACGTGCCACCCTCTAGTGGAGCTGAACGTTAGCATTTATTCTTCATAATCACATGTGGTTAAAACCTAATTGGCAGAGGTAGGGAGGCATAAAGTGAAGGACAACAAAAGCTACTATGAATTTAATTGGATGAATGCTGGCAAAATAGATTGGTTGTGCCAGAAATACATTAAAATTGAGGGGAAAAAGTCAAGAAAATAAAAGTTTAACCTGTGTTCCTAAAATCTGGACAAAGCTGAAAGTCTCCAAGGGGCCCCACTTTTTTCCTCTACAAGAATTAGATTTCAGGCTCTCTTCCCCTGCAATTAGAGTGTTACACATCAGTTAACCTGCATACATATTTATGTCCCATCACGGTGTAAATCTGCAGCTTCTGTGCAGCAGAGAGGCATCACACCCTGGAGCCGCCACCCAAAATGAGGTAAACATCAAAGGTGTTTGAGGCTTATTGAAGATCTCCCAGCCAGTTGATGGGTGAAACCTTCGTCTTCCTCTTCCAAACACACCAAGGCCTTTCTTAATGAAACCAAACTGCTCGAGCCACAGTCCAGCTCTTTTAAAGGTATCCATGGAAGCCCTATGATGTTAATTCTGTCCAGCCTACGTCCCACTCCGTCTGCCATGGCACAAAGGTTTGAGCGTTCCCCGGACTGCCTTGGACGGCTGCCAGGGAACAGAGACGCAGTGGTGGAATGAAAAAAGCGTGAAGGCAGCCGCTCACACATTCATGTTAATTATTTGTTTAATAAATATGCAATAACTACAGCTCCTGAGGCGACATCTGATTTTCCCCAAGCTGTATGTCTCCACAAAAGGCAGAATGAGACACATTATCTTCCACTGATGCTTGCCTGTTCAAGTTAAGTGTATTCTGAAACTCGCTGGAAGTTTCCATTTGTTAAAAGATTTTTTTCTTTTGTTTTGTGAGATAGCGCAATCCTGCTCATCCCCCCTGATGTAGCACTGAGACACACTGATTCACACTTTCCCCGCGCCATTTGTCTGCTCCATAAATAACTCATTTTCTAATCACCAAAGTCTTTAATCGCCCTGCCACTGCACAGATCGAGGGTTTTACATGGGTGATTATGAAAGTTGTTGAGCAAGAAAGACTTACTTTTAATCCTCATCTTCTATCCTACAGCACTGTTAAAACCACTGCCTGGTCTGTGATAGTGGATGATGACATTGAAAAAAATCATTGATCATCATCACTGCAGGTGAGAAGCAAATGTATCACTTTTCTTAATTAATGGGATTGAATGTGATGAAGAAAACTGTAATTAATCTGTTAAATGATTGAAAGGAAACATTCATATAGTGGCAAGTTTGAAAATGGGAAAAAAAAAAAAACTCAAATCAGCTCAATCTTTGTTTTTATGCTATGGATTCACAAAGCAGATTTCACCATGTACAACCTGCCCATCAAGCCCAGCAGATGTACGCAGTTCACCAAAAGCTGCTCTACAGAAAGTATGTTTAAATCCAAACCTTAAAACATCTGAGGAAATCTCTGGAGCACAGTACCTGCTCATTTTAAATAGATAGAAATTGTCAAGCTTTATAGGAAATCTATTAACAATTGGTGCACCACCAACGGTGTTTATTTTGGGATGGTGTGATGCTGATGTTGACTCAGGATGATGTGGGTTGGTGGGAAGAACACTCCAAAGATCTTCTCAATCCCACCAGGATGAAATTCGCTCAGAGTTCCTTAAGGCTATGGATGTTGTAGGATTGTGTTGTTTGATGCGACTCTGCAATATTGTGTGGACATCTGAGGCAGTTAAACCTGGATTGACAGACCGAGGTCGTGGTGCCCAGGGAGGCTCAGGAACCTCCCTGGTAAGGTCTTTTCATCCGATCGAAAGGTTGATTGCGGCTGGGTCTGCAGCAACGTATAGATTATTTACCATTTGCACAACAAAATTACCATAGAAAAGAAAATATTGTTTTGAGGAAAATTAAAATGTTCACAATCTATGTACATTTTAGGCATCTTCTTAGAATTCTGCCCCAAATGTAGCTTCTTTTTATATAATGTTGAAAAGATTATTTTTTCTCTCAAATATGATTTCTTCCATGTTCAACAAATGGATACTTAACTTATCTAAACTGCAATGTTACACAACAATCTTTAGATTTTGCAGAACTGGAAGAGATGCACCTAAAAATGTGTCACCTTCTGAAACTCACAATGCCACAATGTCTGTCTGGTTTATTTCTCAAAAATATGTCTAGAAAGATTGTTTTCATATACCTTTGTAACTAAATATAAAATATGTTTCTCACCAGGTCCAATAAACTGAAACACAGGGATGAATTCTTGAAAGAAGTTTATTTTTAACTTCATATAGAATCTAAACTCATCCAAGAACTGCAGGAGGTTTTCACCAGCAGATGTGTAGACTGAGCTTCAGAAATATCAATATAGCCTCTGAACTTTATACCCTGATTCAGAGGTCACATACTAATAACCTGAAGGACAGTGTTGGGCATGTCTGAGATGTTCTCAATATAGACTCCTCTAGGTAGCAAAGTCTCTCAGAACCTCCGAGTTGTATTCACCCTCACAGACCACACTATCTTCAAATGAGCCCCTCTGTGGCTTTCAGTTTTTCTGCTGTCAAACTGCTGCGGGTATCTGTTTGCCCTCCTCCTTAGAAGATTCTACAACACAAACCTTCATCCAGCTCCGTGTCACAGCTTGATCGAAGACAATTCGTAGAAGCTAGCACACCCTCTCTGAGGTTGTATTTCTTTTTCTTTTTTTTGGCAGTCCACCTCTTTTCAATAACTCCCTGCTTTTCTGTAAAGTTCAAACAACTTTAAACTGAACGCCTGGAGCACAAACTCATCTGGAGTCAGGCCAGATGAGAAATGTAAGACTAAGAGAGCCGGGATAAGTGAAGACATGAAGACACAGCGAGGCAATCGGAGAGAAAAGGAGAAACTGTGTAACTTTTGTTCCATCTATTTTTTAAGAGCGCGACTGCTCTTGAACATATTTTAGTCTTTATTTCTCTTTTCTCTCACAGTAAAAAACTTAAAAATAAAAAAACTGCCGCTGCCATAGAAACATGTAGTAGCTTTAAAACAAAGTGCAGTTGTTGAGCTTGGTAAATAACTAGCTAGTAGTAAATGTTTCACAATGTAACATTGCACAAATATCCCTGCCTACAAAGCATCAGTTACAGATAAGAACAGTATGTGGAAAGTTTTTGCAGAAGGGAGCTTTGTATACTTAACTCATGCAGCGGTGATTTGTGTTTTTATTCGATATTGGCCATTGTTTAGAATAAATATAAATTATAAATTCATGATATATAAATGTTTGCATTACTAAAAGTCTATTCAGATAAAAGAAACTTTTGTGTAAGTACTCCAGTATGATTCTGTTCATTACATAGTACTCTGGTGGAGTGATATTATATTCTCAGGGACATCTCCAGCTAATTTGGGAAGCAAAGTGCAACACAACACCTTTGCCTGGTTTCCACTGAACGTCACTAGTCAGTGTGGTTCAGTTTGCTATTTTATGGTCCGGTGTACTCAGGAGAGCATTTCCACCGCCAGGTGGACACTCACTGGACATCAGGGTTAAACCCAAATATCTAATGCGGCATCATACAAAAAATGTGACACACTAGCACTTCTTCTCTCCCTTATAGCAAAGAGTTTAGTTTTTTTGTTCCACAGTCAATGAACTGTGTTGTGTGACAACATAGCAGTACTGTTGCCTTATGAAGGGTACCCAGGAATGATGCTGCGCAGTTTGGTTGTATGAGCCGCTTTTACAATTAGAACAGACAAAATAACGTACAGAATTGAACTGGCTGTCGTACCAGTTCAGTTCTGTAATTGGTTTTCCAGGTTGGAAAACCAATTAATAAAAGTTACTTAATAGGAAAATACCGTATTTTCCGCACTATAAGGCGCACCTTCAATGAATGGCCTATTTTAAAACTTTTTTTCATATATAAGGCGCACCGCATTATAAGGCGCATGGATTAGACGCTACAGTAGAGGCTGGAGTTACGTTATGCATCCACTAGATGGAGCTGCACTAAAGGGAATGTTAACAAAACAGTCCGACTCCGCAACTGGGCCGGGGCGTGGCCGGACTATGGTCACCCTTCTCCGTTCGCGCACAGCATGTTCGTGGAGAACGTGGTGCTAAATGACCTGCAGACAACCTGATTCTAGACGGTCGGTAGGTAGATAGGTCAGTCAAACTTTATTAATAGATTACAAACCAGCGTTCTGACAACTATCCCAGCATGCACCGCGCGCTTCTTCTTCTACGGGCGAAAATGAAGTCGGCGGCTGCTTACCACAGTTGCTAGACCTGTTGTGGCTCAATATTGGTCCATATATAAGTCACACCGGATTATAAGGTGCACTGTCGGCTTTTGAGGAAATTGAAGGTTTTTAGGTGCTCCTTATAGTGCGGAAAATATGGTACTTGTTTGTTTTTTTTTATCTGGATTTAAACCAGGTGCAGCTTCTTGGGGAGTTCTGGGTAGAACAGATTTATAGACAAAAGGTGTTTTTGTTTTTTTTATATATATCTTAAATGCTAAATATAGTTTGCAGTTTTGGCTTAATTACTGAAAAATTTTCTTTTTTAAGTGTATATTCCAGTTAATGATTGATTACTAAATTAGTTGATTATGCCAATCAACTTGTCATGATAAATTCAATAAATTGCTTAATGTACTGCTGAATATGCATATGAAAAATGTTGCATAATGATTTTATATATAGCTATTGTTGTTAAATATAGTGTGCTATTCAGTGCTGTAAACAAATGCAGGTATCAGATTGAGTCTGCGTACTGGAGAATGCATGTTCTTATAAGTATCCATATAATGATAATAAAAAAAAAATCTTCATTGAATCATCCCCAATTAAAATCCTTAACTATCCACTTCAAAGTGAAAGAGGAAACTACAAAAAAAACTGACAATTATAAATAAAAAGGCAGTAAAACGTAGAGTAAAATTAACAAGGAAAACAGAATGCAACCCTCAAAGTCTTTCTCGTCTCTCCAGCTATGACATGAAGCTTCATTATGGTCTGTGGTCAACAACTTCACAGGAAGAGCGATTACAGAAAAACAGAACAACCTTGGATAGCGTCTGACAAAAGGAAAACCACTGTGTGCTTGTTTGAAGCCAGGAAAAAAAGGTCAGGGCAGATGGAAAAAATAAATCACAGTGGAGAAGACATTTTTTTAAAATTACAAAATGACACTTTGATGTCAATTAAAGTTGCAACAAGGAAATGAAACAGTCCTTGCTTTGGCATCTCTGGCTGGCTGGCTGTGGGATCTATTTCTGTATTAGTCCTCAAGCAGAGATTTTCCTTCTAACTTGGCTAAAATAAAGATGTGAGCAATTAAAAAGTTTCATTTCGGGTTGGTTTGCATAGTACAACGAGTTTGGAAAATAGTGAAATCTAAACCTGTGTTGGCTCCGTTTGAAAAAAACCATTATATAATATATTCCCCTCCTAATATCTTCTCTGTCAACTTTGGGCAAATTAATTAGAAATGTTATAATGCATCATCAAAAAGACATCTGAATCATGCTTTAAACATTCTACATGCAATGATTAACAAAAATATTCACACAAACTTTTGTCATATTTCAACAACAAACTTCAGATAATTTTAGCAAGACTTGGTGAGAAAAAAACAACTGGTTGTTAGCTTTGAAACTGAAGGAACATTTTAATTCAAAACATTTCACAACTTCAATAATTGTGGCTTGCCACCCAAACATATCCAATGCAACCATTGCATTCAGAAGTTGCCTTATTAGTGAAGACTTCATCTCAGTGTAGTTTTCTCTTGTCATAAATGCAGCTGTGAAGGTCTTACAGAAAGTCAATCATTAGACTTGGTAAGTTTAATCGACTGTGTCTGATCAAATACAGTTTGGCTCTCAAAATAAAATAAAATTAAATAAAAAAAACTGTTGCACAAATATTGTAGAACCTTCTGCCAAGTTATACATCATACTATAAATTAATCTGACACCAAATCCAAATTAAACACCTGTGCTCAAATGACTAACTGGAAGTTTTTGATCAAGTCTTTTGTAAGGCACTATTTTTAGTTCTACAATATAATGCCAGTAATATTTTATTACTCTGTTTTGCTATGCTTCTTCACTGGCTCCTTTGTTAATATTTTAGACTGTTGTGCCTTGTCGTTTTTTGTAGATTCCACCTTTGTCTTCATGTCAGATTATGTTTAATACAACAAAGATGAACTTAATAGGAAGATATTAATATTCTACAGTTTATTTTGATTAAATTTACATTGCACTGACAACCCAGTTGCTTGTTCTAGTGTTTTCAATGTGTTGATTTCACTTTAAAAGCTTGAAAACTCTCCATTTTATCCATCTTTAAATCGTGTCAGACATCAAATCCACTTCAAATTAGGTCCCATATTCATAAAGCAGAAGTAGAAAGTTAAATATTTCTTTTCTGTACCAACGGAGGCTGCTAAACAGTGTGCTTTGATGAAAAGGGCTGTTCATTTAGTATGATTTAGTTAATTCGATTGATTACAGCATGGCCATTTCACAGTGGAAATCAATTTCAACATGGCAGGAACAAAAACAACCTATCCCGGAAAATTAGCAATGAATAATTTTAATTAAGCAGGAGCAATTATTTCATTTATTTGACAGTCTCTCATTAAACCACACTTAAACCATTTTGTCTGTGCTAGCAAGAACGTTTTATTTTTTCCCCTCTCACAGTTGGTGACATGAGGCGGCGGACCAATCTCACCGACAAACTGCACCTCAACCTTTTGCCTCTGCATGTCATTACGCCTGTGGACATGCAACACATTCACTTAGCCTAATTAAAGAATGACAAACTGTGCCATCACACAGCGTAATTCTCATCAGCTAAAACCAGAGTCCTGAAGATACTTTTTTTTTCCAGAAGTGCTCAAAAATTCTAAATAGGAGCTCCTCCTCCCCCACCCCCCCTTCAGCCCATTGTTTGGTTTTGCAGACTTGTAGCATCAGCTAATCCCCTTGCCTGCGTCAGTATGGGAATGAATCGAGAGGCATTTCCGTCTGTTCCAAAAGCTGGATTACAGACTCCAGGAGATTATCCATGGAACAACTTTAACAGGAACAAAAAACAAAGCCATCACAATGGCTCTCAACGTGTGGTGATTAGATGTGGTCTTTTTATTATGGATTATTAAACTCGTCTGGTTTACATGCTCAAATACTGGATCCCTGTGGTGAGGACCGAGGCCTAATCCTCAGAAAACAGCTCTAGATTGTTTCACATGGAAATCTCTGGATGATTTTTCATTTACCGTCTAATTTTATGGTCTCCTCTGAAAGACAGTTCAGTGTAAAACATGGACCTATTAAACCAATATGTTATTCTGGGTTGTGGTGGGAGGTTAAACATGACTAGGCAGAGATTTTTACAAGTCATATTTTCAAGTCAAGACTAAACTAAAATTAAGATCAACTCACTGACTGCTTGCCAGCTAGCATGCCCACTGCAATGTCTTTATGGCTAATTCAACACACGACAACATTAAATCTATTAAAACAGAGCTTTTAAAGAGGGGATATTATGTATTTTCAGGCATAGAGTGCCATTTTATAGCACAATAACAGTAACTGTTACCTTCAGTTGTTATAAAATGGTGTATATATAAACATGACTTAAAAT
>NW_006800146.1:100212-150249 GCF_000485575.1 Poecilia formosa
TCATCTTACTGTGTAAGTAACCCCATATGTTCGGTTCTTCATAATTAAACCACTTGCTGGTAGAAATCTGACATTCATAGGTGTTAAAGGGTGGTATTATTTGCATACTAATACCAGGTACAGCTCCAAATAACTGTTACCTTCGGTTGTTCTAAAAGAGTGCTGTATATATAAAACATGACATACTGAAGGTGGACTGTCGGAAAGAGTAAATGCTTCTTAAAGAGACAGAGGCCCAATTTCTGTCTCTTTAAATTTCAACATCAAATTTATTTTAAGTCATGTTTTATATATACAGCACTCTTTTAGAACAACCGAAGGTAACAGTTATTTGGAGCTGTACCTGGTATTAGTATGCAAATAATACCACCCTTTAACACCTATGAATGTCAGATTTCTACCAGCAAGTGGTTTTATTTTGAAGAACCGAACATATGGGGTTACTTACACAGTAAGATGATGAGATAAGTAACTTAAGTTTATTTTATTTAGAAATGGCTAAGACATTAGTTTAGCTGATGTTTGGTCATAAATGGGAAGCTATGACATTATAACTTCATAACATAACTTGCAAACTGGAAAGCACAAAAACCTAGCTCATCTGAAAAATGAAATAAAACCTTGTGACTGACTGTCAAGATAAAAGTTTTTCACTTCCTCACAAATCAAATAATTATTCTATGCTCCTCAAGGGAAAAGTTCTCCCATTAGCCAGCTCTCATTAACCCAGTTCAACAACGACTACATTAAAGGAGCCAAGATGCCACTTTCTTATCACAGAGCCTATTCAAATGTAATATCCATTCCCTTAAAAACTACCCTCACATGCACCCCACATTCCTAAAAGCAGTGCCTGATCATTCCATTATCAATATTTGATGATGTACACTAATTAACCTTGAACTGTCTGTGAGCCGCAGACAAACGCTCCCCGGTGGCGCTGCCGCCGGGTCCGGCGGATGATTGACAGCATCTTAAGAGCTGCTTTTGACAGAAGGATATTTCCCTTCTGCTCCAGAAAAGCTAAACATCACTCACTTTTATAGATGTGTGCAGTCTGAAACCTGGCCCGCGGTCGCTCTCACAGCACAGAGAGTGTTTTGAGGGGAGGGTTGCGGGGTGAAGGGTCTCCTATTGAATAATAATGATTGGTGGCCAGCGGCTTTGTTTGCGAGCTGCGGCTTTACAGCCATCCTTGTAAATAAAACTGCGTGCATAATAAAAGAGTTGATACTGAAATGACATCTGGCTGTAAAGCTCCTGCGGCATGCCGAGTTCAGGCACTTTATCTTCCGTCTTTCATATCGGAGAGTTTCTTAAGAGGAAGAGGAGTCGCACAAAGTGGTGGCTTGCAGGTTTAAATCCTCACTTTCAGAGATGAATAACACTTGGACAACCCCATCCCCCAAACCTCACTTCTCAGCCCTGCTGTCACACGACTGTCAGAAATGACAGAGAGGATACTTTGTTTCTGGATGACATGAGGGGAGGACAGGACAGGCGAGTGGCTCTGATCACATCACATCGCTGATTACTGGGGAAGGCAGAGAGGGATAAGAGTGAAGCCATGAGTCCCATTGATCACACTGATGCATCATGGGATAGTAAGAGCAGTTGGGAACAGAAAAGTGTTTTTATCTGACGTTAAAGACATGCGGGATGGCATCATCACAATTCCTGCCTGTGGACAGGATAAAGGAAGCCATGACATACAGCTGTGGAAAAAAATAAGAGATCACTACAAAATGATCAGTTTCTCTGATTTTAGGTTTTATGGGTATATTTGTGAGTACATTGTTCTTTTATTCTATTAACTACTGACAACATGTATCCAAAATTCCAAGCAAAAATTTTGGCATTTATTTGCAGAAAATGAGAAATGGTCAAAATCATGAAAAAGATGCAGTGCCTTCAGACCTCAAATAATGCAAAAAAAAATAACAAGTTCATATAAATTTAGAAGCAACAATATTAATGTTTGAACTCAAAGAGTACAGAAGTCAATATTTGAAGGAATAACCATGAGGTTGTCATCTAAGATAACTTGTGGTGTCTTAGGTGACGCCACAAGTTGTTCGCAAGCTCTGCTAATCCACCTCAACTGCTTTTAAATCTCTGTCTGGTTAGAAAGCCGAGCAGAGAAATGTTGAGTCTGGGTTATGATCTTTATGCTTTATGGTCAAACTTCCTTCTTTTCGCTGTGCCCTTTGGTCTCGTCAGGGACCAAGCAGTAAGGCTCAAAGACAAAAATATAAACTGATATTTTCCATTAATTTGATGGTTAATCCAAAAAATATATTGCCTAGGTTTTGTCATTTGTTTTTGTGCTGTCAGAGACCAACATTGCCAACTTTTACCTATTTGGCTTTTTCTGAAACTAACAAAATTAAAAATACCATTTAAAAAAAATATTGTTAAATAACAACGACAATGGATCTTCTGGAGATTCCATCTTTAAAATAAATAAGCTAAGAAAACAACTAGAAGATAAAACTTTACGAGTCAATTTACTTTCAAGAATAACAACATGTTGTAGCAGCTCTCTTTTTGACAGACTTATGTTCATAATTATTTTTGGTTGAGCCATTGTTCCTTCTGTTTTTGGAACGTTTGCTCTTACACTGTTATGAGGTGTAAGCATGGCAGCAGGGTTGTTTGTACAACTGGGAGCAGCTGATTAGCATCTCAAAAAGCTCAAATAATACCTGAACTATGACCAAACAACAACAACAAAAATAAGCCTGGATAAAAGCACTCAACAATGTAAAATCAAATGTATAATCAATTAGCATGATAAATCTGAAATGTACACTTTGACAAACCCTAAACACAGTGCCAGTGCTGTATTTGTTAGTAGAAGGTTTGAATATTGGCAACCAGACACCCGGATTTTTTTCATGGTCGTACGATTTTTACAGACTGGTTCTGCTTGGTGTGAAAAATGACTGCAAAGTGGCTGAGCAACCAAACAACATGATTAATGTCATCCCCAACCTCATCCATTGAGTCGGTGAAGGTGCAGAAAGAAGAACAGAACATTCCTGGCCAGAAGAGCACAGAGGAAGGGGAGCAGCATTTCTAAAAGCCCTGAACCTTTTCCAATAACACTGAATTTATGTGACCTTTTCTAGTCAGCATACGGTTTGCTGAATTCTCCCACAGATTAAGTACAAAATCATTAAAATTGTCATGCTGGCAGGCAGACTGGACACACTGGAACAAGAGCCAAATGTTATAGTGCCTTATAGAGTGTGAAAGGTTAACGGAGAAACGAGAGCAGGGAGAGGGAGCCGAGCCAGAAAACAAAACGAGGAGTCCCACTCGCTGCAGTTTATCCACACTCTTTTGGAGCTAGTGGTTATCATAGAGAATTAAACGGACAGTAACAAACTCATCTTTATTATCAGCAATCAAGATGATAAGGAGCTATAGATATACAACCTTAGAGAAAATTTAGAGTCCACTGCACTGAACACCTGGTTATTCCACCAAATATTGATTTCTGAACTCTTCCTGAGTTAAAACATTAATATAGTTGTTTCTAAATTCATATGAACTTGCACTGCATCTTTTTCATTATTTTTGACCATTTCTTATTTTCTGCAAATAAATAAAAAAAAATTTGCTTGTCAGTAGTTCATAGAATAAAAGAACAATGTTAATTTTACTCAAAAAATATGCCTATGAAAAGTCAAATCAGAGAAAATGATCATTTTAAGTGACTCAATTTTTCCAGAGCTGTAGAATACATTCCAAAAGTATTCATACACCTCAAATTTCTCCTTTTGTCTCATTACAACCGTAAATTTCAATGTATTTTAGTGAAATATAGACCAATGCAAAGTAACGACTTATGTTAGGTAGAATATCTGAAAACAGCTGTACTTATACATTTAATGTGTGTTGTTTTCTGTCCTCTCAATAATTCTCCACTGCTGTATGTGGGACTATTGCATAAAAAAACAAGTAATACAAATAAAAAGTGTGAAAAAGTTCAAGGATAGAAATACTTTTGCGATGCAATCCAAGTAAACAGAAGTTATAGAGGCACAACATGTTGTTGCACATGGAAGACATTTTCCTGTCCTTACCTTCCAGACCTTCTTTTCAACATAAAAAGCTTCCATGCTTGTGATTTTAGAGCCTGCTCTGCATGCAATGAAGTTAGTAAGAAGGTCCAGATGGTAGCCATTAGCAGGAGCCGTGGAATTACCCAGCGCAACTACCCATGTTACATGTCCAATAATTGATATAGATGTTTAATAATCTTTACAGTCTCCCTGGTGCTCAGGAATATGGACCTGGAATTCTCTAATTTTCAGATTAAAATGCATGTCAACGTATCAACCTGTGATCTGTGGAGGTGCAAAATACCTCAATTAGCCTACAGACGGAGGGTTACTTCCTGAGAGCTGATCCCATCAGCCCGGGTACTATGATGAGTAATTCCCTCTGTGTCAACACTGAGCTTCATCTTCATGAAACGGGCATGGTGGAAAACTATATTATGGTTTTACAATGTAACCAAAATGACTAAAGAGTGTCATCCATCACTGTTACTATGGTTACAGTTTTAAAGACAGATGGCAAGCACTGAGCAGCATGAGTGTAAAGCAGCAGACTGCAGGCTTGTTACCAGAGCAGATGGTTGAGCTAACCTACCCATATCAGCTTGTTTTTACTCCCAAGGTTACTTGATAAAGACCAGAATGGCGAAAAGGTGTAATAATCTGTGCAATAACCATAATCACATTTACTTTAAAAATTCTGGTAAACTTAGGCTACATTCAAATGTGACCCAAATCCAATTTTTTTTCTTTCCCCAGATGTGACCTGGATCACACTTTCACAGCATTCTCAATGGCCCAATTCCGATCTTTTCACCCACCAAAAAAATCAGATTTTTTGGTGGGTGAAATATGCGCTAATATGCGACGGATTTGTCGCATTTTAGCTGACTTTTTACATCACTAATGCAACTCGTGCCTCACAATTCTGAACCAGAAGAAGCGACATTCAGTAAATACGGATGCAAGCTGTGGCTAAAAATTATAGTCCTAAAAATTCTGAAATGCTCCCCAAAAAGTTGTTGCTTTTACTTGTGCTTTTTTATTAGCTCCTTTTGCCTTACGATGTTGTGATGATACTGTCAGCTCCTGTTGCTGAATAACTTTAAAATCAATCCATAGACAGTAGTATCTATTATTAACTTAAACAATGTGCTGCTGTGTGACGTCTGTTTTATTCTGTGTATGTAGGTTTCTTTGTGATCGTCAACTGTTCACATAAAAGTCTCATTGCATCCACATTTAATTAGCCCCCTATGGGACATGGAGGATTTTTTTTTCTTTTGTATTCCCTCGCAATTCTTTTGCATAACCTCGCAATAATGTACTGATCAGTTCATGCGGCTTAATTTAATACTGAACGTCTTTCTTACGGTGCCCACCGTACTTTCCGCTATAAAGTTTTCGTAATATTTTTACACTTATGTTAATGCCTCGTTTGTGAGATGTCTGAAGTTTTAAATATTTTTCTTGAGGGTAGAAATGCATCACAGACCTATGTGCAGAATATAAAAGCATTAACAGGTCAAATATGGGCTTTTCATCTCCCTTCTATGACGTAAGCAAACTTTCCGTAAGAAGGAAAAAATAATATACAAATATCCAAACTATTTGAACTATTATTTTCATAGGGCAAGTCGTCTGACAGTTTTGATTGTGTCTTTTTTGTGTCGGTAGTCTGAATGGTTAATAAAGGGTCATTTTCATGTGCAGTTCCATCTCTACAATTGCAGCAAGCAATATGCACTTATTGGGAGGGAATGCAAAAGTTTTGTGAGGTAATGCAAAAGAAAAGAAATTCACCAAGGGCTCCGTAAATTGGTAGCATTACCAATCATGCCAAAAAAAAAAAAAGAAAAAAGAAAAAAAAGAAAATCTAATTAAAAAAGAAAATCTAATTTTAGCAAGAAATTGGAAGT
Source organism: Poecilia formosa (assembly GCF_000485575.1). Classification (NCBI taxonomy): domain Eukaryota; kingdom Metazoa; phylum Chordata; class Actinopteri; order Cyprinodontiformes; family Poeciliidae; genus Poecilia; species Poecilia formosa. The sequence continues at coordinate 106,199 of NW_006800146.1, forward strand.
ATTGAGCACTAAAAAAACAGGTCTTTAGAATAAGTCTTGGTACTTATTCTAAATTTTGCTAAAGTCTTTGTTTCAAAATCAAAATAAATATGTTCGAGATCATATAATTAGAGCCAGGGAATAATTTTAACAGTGACATGAATACGTTTTTCTGTGAAATAAATGCAATTTTATAATTTTTGTATGTGTGAATAATGTGACACCGTGCTAAATTTACTGACATAGTAAGAATGAAGCCAAGCCTACTTGCATCACAGTAGACATTTTCCTTCAAGATCAACAGATTAACCTCCCACTTAATATTTTGTGTATAAATTCCAGCAATATTGAACACAAAGCTCCGGAAAAATTAACTATGAAATGAGCCTTTTATTGTTGAACTGTTGTAACTACTGACCTATATACTTTTTTTTAAAAATAACTTCCCAATTGGAGTGCTGTTTGCTCAGGCATTAAAATTAAATTCATTATAAATACTGCAGGCCAGCTGCAGTATTTTAATATTCACCACAAATACATGAACTTTTAAACAGCCCAAACTTGAAGCAAATGATTAGTGCAGTTGCAAAAACAACAACAAAAAAAAAAAAATTGGCTCTCACAATGAGGAGTAAATAATTTAAACAGACTGGAAGTTGTTTCTCTTTCAGAGCACAGAGCTTCCTTCTGTTTCAGAGACCATTCATTCTGTTCACTAAAAACACTGTCAAAGATATTTTTAAAAAATTAACCACAAAATTATGTCTAATTTATCAAATGAACACATTCTTTCAAGTTAAGCCTATATTGGTTTAAGGCAAAACATTTCCCAATTTTTAAGGACTTGACTGTGGATGGGACGCCAGTAATTCGAATGAAAATGTGCAGTAATACCCTCCCATTAGCAACCATCAGCCAAAACATTAAGACCAATTCATGCACACATCCACACTCTGAATGTCCAATATGTAACAAGCATGGCTCAATTTACATGCTTACAACATTAAGCTCCGTTATAGCTAAAGCATATGAAGCTGGGATTAACAGAGCACACTGACCTTCAAATAAAAGGGGTTCTTTATTCTCAAAAAGAATATTTTTCTCTGAGTTGGAAAAATGAATATAAAGTTCAAGATATGGAGCAAAAATAGTCTTGTTATGTGAACGATCCGTATAAAAGTAGCATAAAGTTCCAAACTAACAGCTTCAGCAAAATGGTGCATTAGCAGCACTATTAGCACTCAGCCAGACGTAGCAACGCACCTTTAGAGAAAACAGAAATATATAAGAAGGGGAAACTGCAGATTGTAGTTGAAACTCTAACAGAGTCAAAACACTTCTGAAGAAGGAGTCCATTCATTCAATAATGTGCAACAGCTTTAAAACGTGCTACAAACACAAATATACAAATTTTATCAAAATGGAGTGTTAAATGCTAATGATAGACTAGAGCTAAAGCAAACTAACAAACAGGAGCAAAACTGAAGTTCCACACCTGGCAAGTCTCCCATTTTGGCCGGGAAAGTACTGTTCTTTATCCGCCTTTCCCGCCGTGCTCCTGTATTAGTATTGTCCCATAAAGATCTAATATCTTTAGTACATTTTTCTTTTATAGGAAAACTACTATGAGTAAAAAAAAAACAAACAAGACATTTATGTTTAGTAGAAGGTTTTCAAACTTTCATTTTGGGCCATGTCAAGAATGCATTTCATGAATGTCCTCAAATGGCTAGGTGAGGCAGAATCTTTTGATAAAATCATCCATCAACAAACTGAAAATATTAATAAATAGCTGGCTCTGCATTCAGTGAGTACATATTGAAATTCAACATATTTTCATAATGATGTAATTTGGCAGCATGTTTTGATTTGATTGATAAAATGATATTTAAGCACACAAAGTATGCTTGAACTTTTAGTGGGCCAGATTTGGCCCCCGGGGTCTTCAGTTTTGACAGGGCTTACATAAAATGTCATTTTTATTCCCAACATGTGGCTTGAAGATTACTCAACACATTTGGATACAAAAACATGCCACATACAATTACTCTAACATTTAGCATATTTTAAACTCAAATCAGAGTGCAATACTCCTGCCAGACGCAGAGATGAAATGCTTCCCTGGCAGATGTTAGCTCACCTCTCCCACTGTTAGCCATCACTTATGTCTGTTCTCGCCTTACTGTGGTTTGTATGTCCCATCTGTTTACAATTATTTTTGGGGGATGTTTTTTCTGAGTCTTTTGGCAAACTATACTGCATTCCACGCCACCATTGTTTTCATAATCATCTTTTTACTGGGCTATAATTTCAATACTTAAATGACAGCCAAATCAACCATCTGGAGCCTTGTTTACATTCATATTTCTTTACATACAGTTGCATAAAACATTTTCTTGCTTTAGTTTTGATAAGGTGGACTCAAATTCTACTATGCTTAATCTTTCAGTAAAATGTGCCGTATAAAATACATATATAGGCGGTTTGTTGAAGCTAAATGAGTTACATTGCCACAAGTTTCTTATCTGACACATGTGCAGCTCTCAAGGAAGCTTAAAATCCAGTGATTCTGCATACTGCTGATCTATTGAGGACAAGACACTATTAATCCTAACTGAACCTGTCGAGATAAAGCGGAGCTCTGGTGGATTGTGCCGTTAGCTCCCAAAACTAGAAATGAATTCAAACACCAGTGATTAATCCCCTTGAATATATCTCTGCATTACTCGGTGAGCCAGCTTATGCAGCTCTACGCCGTCAGTGCGCTCAATGCTCTGCTGTCTTCGATTTACTGGGAACATAAAAATACATTTTATCTTCCAGTGTCTGTGAGCAAACACTGAATGCCAAGATAATGCCATCTTCTAAGTGTTTATTGCACCTGTTCTGAATGGCAACACTCAATGATGCTGGTAGAATAACGTTTTCAAATGTTACTTCCTCAAAGATTTTCAAGGTTATAAACAGCATCAGTGATAACATAGAATCCAACTTTTCTGTGACAGACCGCTGTTTTTAGGCAACTACTAATGTGTTACTCAAGTTGTGAGATTCAGTTGAAGACATTCAGTTGTCATGTAAAACATTGATTTGTTAGAAAAGTCCAGCGATCTCAATTACTCAAGGCAATAAATCCTTTCTTAGACTTTTACAGTAAGCTGCAACATCATATTCTGAAAGGAAAAAAAAAATCTGAATTCTGCAAATGCAGGAGACTCATCTAAAACACATATAACTGCCTATCGTCATAGTTCAAACACTAAATATACCTTATTTGCACAGGGGATGCACACTTTTGTAAACAGTGGAACCCTTAGGCTGCATTCACATTGCAACCTGAAGTGACCCAATTCCGTTTTTTTGCCAAATTGTATTTTTTTGCTCGGACCGTTCACACTTCCAAACATATTGTTAATTCACAGTATCCAGCCACGCCCCTAACTCCTCCCAAACTCCAGCGGACTGACTACTGACCAGCTCTCCATCTCACGGGTCCGAAAAGCCTCTAATTCCTGGGTATTACCGCAAATAAGAATGTAGAGAACTTTTGTTTAAGCTGGGCGCGAGGAAGATGCGTCTAAGCTCTAACTACCTTCATCCAGATGTTATGACCCGCGTCAGTCTATGATTCAGACATCGGAGTAGCCCCGCCGGTGTCCGAGCTCATAAACCACGTCTGTTCACAGTAGCTCTTCCTCTATTATTAACGTGCACTTGTTACAGCTTAGATAATTTTAGCGACTTGGAATAAGTCCCAGGGTCATTATTTATCTGAACTAAAGAACGTACAAAGCCACCCTAATTTATTAGGACCATTAACACTGATTTTACATTAATCAGAGGAATTAATTTTTAGTTGACTCAATTAATTCAACTGTCCACAGCATCAATTAGACTATTATTTTATTATTTTATTTATTTTTATTAGCAAGCTTTAGCAGGGGAAAAAGACATACAGCATTTTAATAACGATTAAGTAATCAATATATTTAAGAAAATTTAGAAATTACACCTAATTCTAAACCCTACACTGTGTCCTGATCTAAGTAGAGACTTTGGGGGAGGCAGTTTTACTCGAACCCAGATGCAGAGTTGATTCTTTGGCAGCAGAAAACTTTAATGTCCATGGATGGAGTCCTGTCTTTGTCTTGGCAGAATCCTTTTTAGAATAGATCCAAAGGTGAACTGGTGAGAATCCTCAATGAACTCAGTTCTTTATCCATATACAATCTTTGTCTATTCCCCATGTCCACTGCAGCATCGTTGAAATCTTTTGGGTTGAGTGTGGGGCCGCAGTCGAATCATAATCCCGCGTCGTGGGTATACGGATCTTGTTCCTTTCTTGTGCAGCGAGCAGTCTTCATCATCCCGTGGTATCAGCACGCAGCCCTCCGTTGATTCTGCATCTCCATGTGCTCGACTCGAACGCTGCGGAACAAAGAACCTCGATCCTTCTGTCTGGTGTCTTATTTCTTATCAGCAACTGCTCAATTCTTTCATTTCTGCTTTTTTGTCATGTACGTGTCAGTAGCCCACACAACTTTCCTCACGCACGTTTTTCCTTGACGTCAACTGCCTTTTGGTTGGCCTCAACCTTCAGACGAACTTGCCTTTTCCTTGGAACTGTACTTTCTGAAGTTCTCTGTTTGCCTTCTGCACCTGTTTCCTTCATGCATCTCAAAAATCCCACTTCCCGTTTCTTCCGTACTGACTGCTTGGACCGATGATCTCATATCCATCACCGTCTTGGTGACATGATGTCTGTTCTAATGACCTAATGTCTTGGTCACCTCTGTTCTCCTATCAGTTCCTCTTTTCCCCTGACCTTTCACCTACCATCTACCTCCAACACATCATCAGTGACCTTTAATTACAGTTACACATTTCACACCATTTCAAGTTCAATGTCAACATCACATTTATAACCCCTTAGTTTCTCTGATTTAGCATTCACTTATATTATAATAACCATCACTTATTAGTTACTCTTATTATAATCATAATGTGAGTTATTACAGACATTTCTGAAAAGAAACCGAGAATAATCCATTATTCTAATTATTTGATACCAAAGTTAGTTGCTTGTTTCACCTGTAAGTACTTCCATAAGTATAAGAGTAAGTGTAAATATTCTTATAATCAAACCAACATCAACCATTGGTTAAACCAATATTAATTATTGGTTTAATCATAAGTTATCATTATTAATTTAAGTATTTTACTCTGGGTTTTATCCAATTACTCAAAATGTTTAGATTTTATTCTTTAAACATTTAATGCCTTGAAATGAGCAGTCTGAACTATTTTTATTCACTGCAGGCTGGAAACTTCCTCTTTCTTCAGGAAACCTGCTCTTCCTGTTCCATGACTCTCTTTCTGCCTGACTAGGATTTTTTATGATTAAATAGAAAAAAGTAGAATTAAAGCAAAGTTTGCAGGACACAATAACAACACACACAACCAGATTAATTTCATTACCGCCTGACTCTACTGTTGGGTCTTGATGTCACCTGTGTAATCAGTTTTAAAGATAACTTTATTTATTGTTATTATTGAACTAAAATCTCCAGCATGGGGAAGTGGGATGAGCTCGACTTTTCTCGACAATATGCAACTGTATGTGTTCTCCAGTGTGGACAGGTAACAATTCTAGTGCCCACACATGACTGTCTCCCTAAATTGGTCGGTAGTTACACATGTTTATGATCATCATGCAATCATAAACAGAACACATTTGAGAGATTTGTTGAGAAAGAAAAACAATATCCTAGGCATTAAGCAAAGCACTTTCCAATCCATAATCTGAAAATACAAAGAGAACAGCACAACTAAATCTGTCAAGACATGTTAGTTCACTTAAACTTCCAGGTTAATCAGAGAAGCAACCAAGACACCATAAAGTCAGAAGACATAGAGATAAGTTGATGGGACAACTACTCATCATGCAGTCTACAGTAAATATGTGGGTGAATGTAGCTAAATACAAGTCAACCCCAAAAAACCCTGTTTGAGATGGGAAAAAACATTTGAGACTGGGGTGGATGTATACCTTCCAGCAGAACAATGACTCTAAGCTACTATTTTTCTCAGTTGTCACTTTTGCAAATGCAAAAAGCAGGAAATCTGAACTACAGTGTCACAGAAAATAAAAAAGCTACAGTATATCATAACACCTTAGGTTCAGATCTTCACAAATGTGCCTTTTGAACCCATCTACATATGAAGAAAGAGTATAGTGATTTGAATCTTTCAACAATAACACCATCAACCCTTCTGTATATGTAGGATGTCATTACCTTGGTTTTCTTAACATGCAGTTTCTCAGTTCTGTAAATTGTATGTGCTGTAGTGCATTAAGTCTTGGACTTTGCATGTAATCTCTTAATTTAAAAATAATTTTTGTGTGTGTGTGTGTGTGTGTGTGTGTGTGTGTGTGTTTTAATTGTGTGTCAGGAAATAAAGGAGATTCTGAACCCTGTCTATACCAGTGACCAAAGTGGCGACAGTAGTGAGTTATGGTGGCCCTCAGGTAAGGATGAGTCCTCTTTGTTCTGCCCTTCTCCATCTGAATCTGTACTCCTCAACCTGGATACTTCTTCCAGTCAAAGACTCCATCAACAGCCTGCCAAGCGGCAGACAGAGGCCCCTCTATCACTCTCTGCATGGCTGAAATGGGATCGGTTTGTTCAGGGTGAAGGGGCCTCATGGGCAGTGATGGGATACAGCAGCCAGGCTGTCTTCAGAAACAAATGACTTGAAGCACACCTCATTTTCCTGTCTTTTTAGGATTATTGAGATTTCTTATACAGACAGCAGCCATCAGTCACAGTCAGCGCTGAATACATTCTCTCTTCATGTGTTAGTGTTAAAAGAAAAAAAAACAAAACATTTGTTCCGTTGTAACTATTCTGATGATTATACGAAAGAAAGAAAAAACTTTGAAGATAAGCTAGTCTTGATAATGGCAAATATACTACTGAAGTCTAAATCTAGAGAAAGATTGGCAATGATATAGTAGAGGATGTATGGTAAAATACATTATGCGCCACCTCTTACTTAGATTTGGCAGATGTCAATTGGATTGTTGAGACAAAAGTTGATTTATTTGGAAAGTGCCAGTTTTCATCTGGTGTTCATTTGCCTAGAAAGTCTGATTCGTTTGAGGAGGTGTGAATATGCAATCAAACTGATGCAGACCAAAAATGCAAACTCTGGTCCGTCTAAAAACCCAAGTCTCACTTGAAGGGATTTGTGAATGCGAAGCGTAATGGAGACAACTCCAAAAGCAGCAAGTTGGCTGCAGTGCAGGGCATTGGGGGTAAATTCAGAAAAAATGGCTCATAGTTATTTGTCAAAGACAAAGGAGAAACCGTACATAAATCTGCTGTCATCCATTTTTGTTTATATTTGGTCATTTAGGAAGTTGTTCTCATGTCCTCTTCAGATGATTTTATATTGTTTCCATCAGTATTTCTGGTGCAGACCAGATGGGGGGAAGAAGTTTTTCAATCTGAACCACTCTAGTAAGTTTACCTCTGAATGGGAGGTAAAACAAGAAACAGTGGTGGTTACAGCTAAAAGAGGTTCAATCGCTTACTAGTTTGAGGGAGGCAGATACTTCTTCACATAGGGCCAGGTTGGTTAGTTTTTTTCCCCTCTAAAGTCTTCCCTCTAATAATCTTTGTTTAATATAAAAAAATTCAGTGGATCACTGATGGTCTGCACTAGCGCCCTTACAAAAGACTCCAAGTTTTCTGTGAGAAACCCTGAATATATTTATTTTCATATCTTGATTTATTCTTTGAATGGTTGCAGAGTCATATATGCCACCATTATCCAAGAAAAAAGGAATCATCAAGATTTTTCCCTCATAATAAGAAACGACAGCTTCTCAGTCTGGCGGGCTTAACAATTTTCTACTGAAACAAAGACTAACAGTGACGGTGCCCTCGGCTGGCTGTTGACATGCTCATTTTTCTGGGTGAAGATGTAAAACCCGCTGTTGTTTACTCAATTACCAAAGCCACAAATGGCACTCTTAAACTAAAATGTGTGACATTAATTGCCATTTAAGAGGTCTTTTTGTTTTCTCCTGCTAAACTGTTAAGATTGCTTACATTCCCTTTAACAAGATTGGTAGTTTTGAGATGAAGACTTGATCCCAGCAAGACGCTGTTGAGAGAGAAAAGGGCACAATTAGTTTCCAGATCAATTGGGATAGGGTGGGAGGAGAGGAGGGACCAAATCAATACAGTGATTATGCATGAAAACGTCATCTGCTTACACAGAGATCAAAGCGTCGATGATCTGAGCTGGAGCGACTCGGGTTCCAGCCATACGTGATCTATGCGCCATGTGGGGGAGAGGAGAAGCCAGACAGATGAATATAGGAATGAATTACAGAAATGTAAACAAAGACACGATATTCTTACCCCAGGGCCTACCAAATTATGCTGCTTTTATTATCTCATTTTTAATCAATAATGTAGAAATTCTCTGATGAAGCACTTGGGTGTCCTCTGGGAATTTCAGCGTTGAAAAGCAAACAAAGAAAAAAAAGAAGTGGTGGTCTGCTTTTAAACCACTCTTTGTTCATGAGAGCCGCAAAGTCTGCTTGGTAAAGATGCCAAAAACCTGACGTATTCTGAACAATCAGCACGGAGTCGGAGTTGGAAAGCCACACAGGTCTAACATTTACACTTGCTGCCGCAGAAAAGAGCAAGAAATCAAAGACTGTCACACGAATTCAAATATTTATGATTTCGAGAAAGCGTGAACCATCCTTTCTTCTCCTTTGAGGTCAAGAGGATTAAGATCAAATCTGGGCACGGAACGATAAGCGAGTATGCACAAAGAGATGACATCCTCCACTAGATTTACAGACCGCTACAAAAAGTCGTTCCAAGCATCCAGAACGGGGGGCTATCTGAAATCGAGGAAATCTTGCTGTGAATTATGGATGCTGCCTGAATGGGACATGTTGTTGTGTCGCTTTACAGAGAATAGGTAGCAGCAGACTGATAAAGTAAGTAAGATGAAAGAGCGGGCACACCTGGCAGGTCTGCTCACTAACATCTTTGATCCGCGGAGGCAAACATCAAAGGGCCCCGTCGGTAGCTCTGTGCGGACGCCAGGCGGGGAGGCAGTCGCAGCTATAAGCACCAATCTGCAGCGCAAAGTGCAATTCAACAAGAGCGGCGGCTTAGGAAAGATGGGCTATTTTTCCCACAGGCTGAAATTACAACAATTGTGCAAAGCCTCTCGATAACAGAGGTAAGTCTAATGTGATCAATTCAAGGACAAGAGTGAAGAAATTTCAGAGCAATTACTGTCACAGGAAATGTTTTCGGAACCAGAAAATACTAATAAGAAGTGTGAAAAGTATCTACAGTTTCCTGCGAATCTGTAAAAGTGTTGTGTTTTTTTTCCTTCCCCATTTGTTTTGTCTTTAAATAGCTTTTGCAAAACTGAGAACTAATCACACATCTAAAAGACTGATTTTGGTTTTAGATTTGATTTGACAGTCTGACTGCATAAAAAGAAGCCACAAAGTCCACAAACCAGATTATTACATGTTTTTTTTTATCAGGCACAACAATAAGTTGTGCCTGACAAAAATATCAAATGTTTTTTCTCCCTAATTTTCACATTTTCATAATTTACGACCCTTAAAAAGTGCGATTGTGTGTACATAAACATTTTACTGTTCCAAAGCTTTCCTTTATAATAACCAGTATGTCTAATTTTAAGTAATGCCCTTTGTGTTATTCACTAGGAATGGAAGAGAACATGTTACTTTGAAAATGAGCAAGATGTGTATTCAATTATACAGCCAGAGTAAAAAACATAACATTTAATGTCATTTTTTCTCAAGTTTTCAAAATCTTTGACAAGTTGATCATGCATTGTTGTCCAAGCTTGCCAAATTAACACTCTGAACCTTTTTTTTCTTTTTTTTCTGGAAGATGCCAATTTTGTTCACCTAGAGAAACTTCTTTGCTAAATTTAAGTGGGATGGACGATATCTGAGTATTCATTTTCTTGTCCTGCTGAAAATACCCAGCTACATTTGATCTAATCGCAAACATTCTAGGGTTGTTTTAAAATGATTATTTTATTAACTGAGTAATCTATCAATTATTCTGATGATCAAGTAATCAAATAAAATATTTTCCAATCCTGTAGTTGCTTCTTAAGCTAGTAAAAGACATGAAAGAAAAAATGCGGGTACATAACATCTTAAGAAAAAAAACCATTTTATTTCTTAAAATTAAATACGATCCAAGCATCACTTTTAGTCTCAAATTTGAAGTACGTAAGAACTTGTATATTTGACTATATTTGACTCACAGACTATAACTTGACTTCAAGTAAGGCTAAGGCAGCAGTGTAGTAAGAAATACTGACTGCTAACCCCTGTAGGTGGGAGTTAGCAGTCACAATGTTGACCCTACAGCAATGTTGGGGTATTTGATATTTGATTTGAACCAAAACATAAAACAAGGCGCATCTAAAAATAAATGTGTGGACATTACTGTTCACCGCAAATTTGTTGTGGTGCAGAAGTAGCCTCGTTGTGCAATGAACAGTGTTTGTGCATGTAACAGATGTGGCTTATCAAAAAAAATACGACTAAACAAATGAATGAACAAATTAAATCACGTACTGAACAGAATGACATGTTTTACAAGAAAAGCACACATTTTTACAACTGCAGTTCTCTTAGGAAATTTTATTTAGCTCCAAGATGTTTTGCAAAAAAAAACAAAAACAAAACACCAAATAAAGCATAACAGCACAGTTGTTTAAACATGACTATATTCATATGATTCATTTGCGCACTAAAAGAAGCAGCAGCAAAAGACAAAATTAATCATTTAATTTACTCACTCAATTCTGATCAACTTGTAGGTGGTTTGCGTTGCTCCACAAACCCCTCAGAGTGATTTTAATTAGCTCTGGGACAACAATGAGAGCGACTGCTACGTTGCCAGAGTTATGGGAGCCGCTTCACTCAATGTAATTAAGCATAAATAAAATTAATTTTTAAAAATCTGCATCGGTTTTTACATTCCTCTTGTGGCTGTTCTACTAAACACATATTTAAATCATGCTAATATTTGACTTTTTTCCACTATGGGACCATTTATAATTGGTGGTGCACAAACTAACAAAATGGTAATGGTACTTTTTTTTTTTCTTTTTTATATTTAATTATTTACAAAGGTCATATGGTTTCATGTACACCATGGTAAAGAGAACTGTTGTGTTAACGTTATGCATTCAGTATTCAAACTGGCAGGAGTCCAAATTATACAAAAAATCCAGTAATAATAATTTTATAGCATCTAAAGTCAGTACTTTCAAATCTGTCTTAACATTTGACTAATAAAAATCATCAACATTTCTCTCTGAAAATAATCTCGCAACTGCAAGTTATTTTACAGTTGAACCGCTCAAGAAACTTGTACTCAATCGTCTTTGTTTGGCAGTTAGTGGGTTAGAAATGAAAAACTACATTTTTTATTAGAAATTAGTTTACTTTAAATCAAAATTTAAGGTAAACTTTAGTCATTGCTCTCATTGCAGGTATGGGAAAATGTGAGGTATTTGCCATTTTCTCCAAGAAGTTTCCTGATTAACAAAGAACACCAAACATCTACCTTCCTAAAGTCTCATCTTTTCCATTTTTGAAGAGTGGTTAAAATAAAATACCAACTGTGCTACATATTTTTACCACAAATTCAGAAATCATTCAAAGTTCTTAGTTTCTTACAGAAAAATGTAAAACTACAAAAACCTTGGGTATATCTTTATAGGAAATTGTTTCAGTAGGTTAGCACAACAAATATTTTACAAAAGCAACCATTTCTAATGTGGTTGTTTTCCCTTATTCGATACATGTGAATAAATAAGTTTTATTTTGAAATTGTTGCCATGCAAAACTGTGCTAGTGCATTAAAAGATGGCAGTTTTAAAGGTGGTTGGGGACCACTGCTCTACAGCAGTAAGATTGCAAAAAAATATGCAGCTGTAACAAGACATATTATGTGTATTACTATTGCAGGTTAAAGATTTAGACTGTAAAAGTCAAAAAGTTGCATTTAAGATGGATTGCTTCCAAGAAAACCGATACTTCCAACTAATAGATGGAGGTAAATTACACTTTAACCTCTTTGTTTTATAGTAGAATGCACAAAATGTGTGCAGAGTGCAGATGATGCTGCTGCATAATAAAACTGAATATTTAGTAGTAATCTAACATCTCCTACAGTCTCTATTTATTCTGGGTTTCCATTATGGATAAAAGTGCAACTGTCTGCACATTAAAAGCAATTTAAAAAATGATCCACGCTGTAGAATTAACGTACAAGAACAATTTTTCTTTCAGTTTTCCAAGATAATGTAGCAACTGAGCTGACTTGATAGTAAAATAACACATTTAAAGAGGCTCTAGCAGACAAGTGAAAGCTGAGTTTTCCCCAATATGATTTGACTTTACTTGTTAAAAACATTTTATGCCAAGATTACATATGAGAAATAGAGCGTTATATGTCAGTGATTTCTGGTTGTAGATGCAGAGTTTTTATCTAATCTTTTTGACATTGAGGGACTTGCATACAAATGCAGGCTTCACAAAAGTCATGTCAAGGGGAAATTTAGGTCTAAATGTTTATTTACATAAATTTAACACAAGACATATGATAGAGCCAGAAAACGTTTTGAAAGGGTGAAACAAAAACACAATTGTCCTTTCCAAACTGTCAAAGTAGAGAAGAGTTAAGTTAGGGTGAATTTACACCAGTTAAGAATTTAGAATATAAATGTAAATTTAACTGTAAATTTAGAATTTACAATTAAGGCGAATTTACACCAGCCCGTTTACTTCACTTTAATTAAACTCTGATTCATTTGACTAGAAAGTCCGGTTCATTTGGGGAGCTATGAATGTGCAACCGAACTCTGATGTGGATAAAAAAAACGAACGCTGGTGGGTTTGGTTGAAGTGAAATCTGGTGCAGTTTGAATCCATAAGCGGACAAAAAAGTGCTCCAAAAACAGGAAGTGGACTATGGTGCAGGGCATTCTGGGTAAATAGAATCAAACAAGTGAATCCCTGTGGGCATTAGAGTAACAATGCCAGTCATAACCTGTAGATGAGTGTTGACAAAGGCTTTATGTCTTGAATTAGATTTAAGTTTGGGTTTTAAATCTGAATTTAGTTTAGAATTTCACTAGTCACAATGATGTCCATGTCCTCACTAGATGAGTCTATATACAAATCTTCACTTTATGAGCTTAAAATTTCACTAGCACCTCTGCTTTCAATCCGAGTGGACAATGGCATTTTAAATGTAGCATCCTCACTCCTTAGCAAGAAGAAGCATTTTATGAGATATTTTCATTTCTCAATTTAGTGCATTAATTGAATTTAAGCTTTACAGCTGAAGCCAGCTGACGAGGAAATGTGGAAATAATGTTGAAATATGCCTTTAGCCATCGTCCTCCTATGATTTAGGTTGGAATACTGTATTTTACAATATTTATCCAAAACAACAACAAATTGCATCTGTTGTCCACTCACACCATGTGTGTGTAAGAGTTGATCGCGTCTAAAGTGCATTTTCAATCTACATGTAACAAACAGCTAAAATGCCAAGTGCCCACCTATTGTACAGTTTGCTCATTGTTCCCTCTGACGACGGCTCTACTGTTTGGCTGCTCATTGAGCTGCGGAGAGAAAAAGGCTGACCACTTTCTCCAGTATAATTGGACAAATTCATCAATTACATCAATAGCAAATTACAACGTTCATAATTGATCCCTGGGCTGCTGCAGTATAGGTCATCCCACTGTTCGATAGCTATACCGCAATATTCATGTTACACTGAACATATTCAGGAACTAATTAAATCTCAAAGGAGGCGATCAATGTTTGAAGAGGCCTGGGAAAACTATTGATTCTCGTCCACAACAGAGATCTCTTAAACCAGTGATTTAATCTGCATGACATGATATGGGCTCGTCTTGTTATTAGGATACCGGGCATGCTAATTTTGCTTGATGAATTTCATTTGCTGAGGTAACACTTTTGTGTACAATCACTGGTCCTTCTTTATTGCATAGATGTGATAAAAATTTACACATAAATGGAAATAAATTCTTCAATTGCACCTATTGCATCCTCACTTCGGGGATTCTATTAACTACGAGATTACATTTGCATTGAACAGGTACAGAGGCAGAGTACCCAGGAGCAATCACAGTACTTGTAGAAGGAAGGTGGCTATCAGCATGAGATTTCACGAAATGAATCAATATCCAGGACAGCAGGGAAAAAAAACGCCAATGCCTGGATATAGACACCATTACTGCGACAAACACTGATTGTTGCTTGCCTTATTCTGTAGTGATGGGAAAGACTGCTAATATCATGCTATTGTGGCTCTTGCATGCACAACCATGCACTAAAAGCACAAGAGTGTAGACTCTTATTACATTAATCCATTCTATCTGCTCCTATTATATACACACAACCACTTTATGACGTAGATCCGTTCAGTTACTTCTTAGCACAAGTAATGGAGGTAATCATATGGTAGCAACTTGGTGCCATTAGGCATAGATCTGAAGAAAAGCAATTTAAGGACATTTTAATGCTGGATCATTTAGTACCAGATCAGCTTGTCTGAGTAGTTCATAAATTGCTACTCTACTGGGAGTTTTAGCCAAAATTATCAATGGATAGAGAAAATGGTCCAGTTGTGTGAATAACAAAAAGGGGTCAGAGGATAACAGACAGTCCAATGCACACCTGGTTTCTTTAGAAATCACTGAACAGCTCAGCACCAAAATACATTAAAGATCTGTTGCTGCATCAACCATCCAGACCACCTGGGTCTTCTGATTATAGTTTACCATCCATCTCCAGAATCAGAACCAAACATGGAGAAAGGCATTCAGTTTTCATGCTCATCCAATCTGGAGCAAACTTCCAGAAACGTGTAAAGCTGCTGAAACACAGTGCCTTTAAATCGAGGCCAGAAATCCACCTGTTCAGAGCCGCATTTCATAGTAACTGGAATATTAATAAATATATTTGATGCTATGCTTTGATGATTGTCGTGTCGTTTATGGGGTTTGTTTCATAATTTGTTACTGCATTGTATTTTTATAGTGTGTCACACTTTGAACTTAATATGAACCAAAATATGTCAAGAGCATTTTCTTTGACTTGTTAAAATCGATGCCATGAAGAATTTAGGCAAAATGGACTCGCTCTCCAGCTAAACAGGATGTGTACCTAAGGACTTGAAGGTTGTGTGTTTATAGAGATGAAAGATGAAAAATTTAAACAAGTGCAATTGCATGAAGACAGCTCTCGTTTTTATTTCCCGTCTGTAATCAACGTCCATCTTGAACTGGGAGTTCTGCGCTTAATACTGGAGTGTCTGCAAAGGGTATTTTAAATTTTCTGAATTCATTAGAAAATAAAACCAAATGGATTAAAATTACAGCCACATCAAGTAATCCGCATGCCGAGGAGAGTATCTGCAAATCCTAGCTTATCATGAACTTAAGGGACGTTGTTATTATCAGGTCCCTGCTACATAACTCTGACATTTAAGTTTTTAACAGTGGAGCATGTGCAAAAGATAAATGGTCTTTGAGTTGCAGTTCTTATGCCACAGAATTTTGTGGACAAGAGTCTAAATGTTTTCCGTGTACAACATCAAATTTACAAAAGACAATACAAGATGTTCTTATCTTTTCAAGTAGAAAGCTAAACTAATTCTTACATCCTTTGATCTGCAAATGCAGCTATATTGACTCAAAAACGCCACACTCATGGTGTCACTGAACTAAACTTGCATGATAGTAGTTGAATCCCAGCTGCTAAAGTGCAAACAGTGAATCAGTATAGCATAGCTAACTAAAACAAAGCATGTGTGAACCTGATATTTGTGGTTTACATTGTTTGAGTCAGTAATAAGATAAGGTTGGTTGTAATCAGGGCACTTTATTTTATATTTAAATTAAATCACTCCTTTGTTTTATGCTACATTTGTAGAGCGAGTCAGGGTGGTTTGATTCAGGTCTACAGTCCAATTTTATTGAATATGAAGCTTCTCTTTTCTGGGTAGGTGACATTTAAAAGGCTCAGTGTTCACTTTAGGCAACAGTAAAAGGTTTAAATTCATTAATAGCTGAAATACGGTCCATGTCATTTCAGGCTACTCTTTCCTCCTCCATCCCTTCTCTCTCTCTGCTGATGACCTTTCTCTGCTGTCCATGTCTCTGTCCCAGTGAAGAGGGTACTTGGCCGCTCTCCATTTTGTCCCAAATGAGGCCAGCTAAAGGGAGGATATCAATGCTTTTTTTTTTCTCTCCTCGACTCATTGGAAACAGCTGTCAAGCTGTCGTCTGGCACAGAACGGCGGCCGGAGCCGGCAGGGAGGAGAGACACACATACCCGCTTCCTCTACGTTCGTAGTAAAACGGTCACCTGAGCGGATTCACGGTGCCGCGCCCCCAGCAACACTTAAAACTCAGGGATATAAACAATGAGGTAGCTATGCTCCGACAGGGAACACTCCCAGCACTGAAGCCATGTTTCATAAATAATGCCCCTAATAAACTTGAGATCCCTTTTACATGTCCTTGGATGATCTCAGTCACACATAGACTAAAGCCTGCAGCTGTAGGATGTAACACAGCACCCAGCAAAAGTATTCACACCTCTTGACAGATTCCCCATTTTAAGTTTTAACCTGTATTTTATTAGAATTTTGTGTCATAAACCAGTGCAAAAATGCAAACAATTATGATTTTTTTTTTTTATGTTTTTACCAATCTCAAAAGTGTGGTGTGCATAAGGAATGTACAGCGTGATGCTTTACGTGCAAGATTCCTCTACTGGTTTTAGCTGTTAAGTTGTCAGCATAACGATCTAAATCTTAAATGACGTGTGATATATATAGGAAAAAGGGATGCAGTGCTTTGCATCTAATTGTCAACATCACAAAAGCTAGATCAGAAGGTCAGGAAAGGTTTTAATAAAAGAAATAATAATAAAAATAATAAAAACAGCGAGTGAAAGTAGGTCAGTTATGCTAGCTTGACTTTTACAACCTTAGCATGTAGATGTGCTGCAGAATTCAGCGTGTTTTGCATCAGTTAAAAAATGTATTAAAAGGTTTCTTGCTTCTTCCTACTCCTTTTTGAGCATGTTAAGATTATTGTAGTACAAAAAGGTGTCTTTTGCGTTCCTTGTTCATGTGCATGATTTTATACTTCTATCATGTTCGATATAAATAAATAAATATAAAATAATAAATAAAAAGACAACCCACATACCAACTCTGACAGATGATCAGTAGATCATCGCAAAATAAACATCAAGCCTGAAAACATAACACCGAAACCGACTGAATGTTTTTTGTGTGGTAAATGTTTGCTTGTTTTTTGGTGTCAAATCCTGACATATTAGCGACACTGTTGTCAGTCAGGTGAACAGGTTTTTCAAAGGATTTGGTTTGTTTGACACAGAGAACCAAAGCAGCTGAAAATGTAACATAAGTTTCCATTTTGTTCCCCAATTGAACTGAATGTACCCGACTATCAGGTGAGAAAACACCCATAGTGCCACAAAGCTGTTGCTGCTAAGAAGAACGTAGGTGGCTCTATTAAGTATCAACTCAGGTGAGCATAAATGCACACCTCACTTTTCAGATTTTTACTCTCTAAAATCCCCATAAAACACATTGAAGCTTATAAGGTTTAAGAAAAATGTGAACATTTTTTCGAGGTACTGTATAACTGTATATGTCCTTGGGTGATCTTGCATCAGTAGCTGGAGCTGAATGATCTGATCTGGGGAAACGGTGCTCCTCTATATATTCATATAGGTAACAAAGACAAAAGGCTGGCTTGACAATGAGGTAATATTAAGGGGCAAGTGAAATGAAATGCTTCAGAATAAAAAATGTGCAGCAGAAAGAGGAGGTTTCCATGCAAACCTTTAGCATGTGTTTCATTAGCAGGACCTGACCTTATCTCCTTGGTCCAAACCTTATCTCCCACAGATGCAGCCAGCATGCATAATGGGAGAGGGTCCCTTTGTGCCAAATGCTCTGGGCCAGACCTCATACTTCTTTTCCTGTCTCAGCCTCCCTCCACCCCCTTACAGCCACAGCTGTACACATAACATCTACACTTAGAGAAGGATGCAGAAAGATGCTCACCTCCAATGTGTTCATCAGCACCTCAGTCATACTTTTTCTCCCCCTACAGAGGCTGCCTTTGTGTTTCTCCAGTGCCTGAAAACCACAGACACAGCCAGGTTTTATTTCACCACCAGGAAAAAAAATTAATCTGAGACTAAGTTCCTTTGTCATCTATGTAACTACATGAAGTTTATCAAATGTTTATAGGGGAAAAAAAAGTAAAACCCTACAGTAACTATTGTTGGCTGCAATTTTATTCGGCGTGTTTGTGTGCGGAATACAAGATGAGCAGTGGCGCGACGAGGCTAGCTGCTCCATATTCATGGGGTTCATCATATCCAAGCCGCCACTGTAAACAAAGAATATTAAACACAGATACTGAGGGACTGCCTAATGAACGCATGCACGTATTACTCAGAGTGTAATGAAGTGATTGAATTCCTCTTTCATCCAATATTTATTGAAGTAATATTCCTGAACCCCTTTCTGAGTGAAATAAGAACTCTGGAGTTCAGTCGCACACCTCTGTGGCCTCTGAGCACAAACACTACCACTCATTAAGGAAATAAATACAAATCTTTGACTTAATGAAAAATATAAAGTCAATACATCATCCCTCAGCTGAGAGGATCAGATTATTGCCGAGCTAATATTCAAGAGGAGCTCTGGTGATGTTAGAATGCGTGTACATTGACGCTATCTCGAAGAAGTCCTGTTGTCCACGATGCAAATTAAATGTCTGAATCTCATTACCTCTAAATTATCTGTCACAATCTACTTACAATCTCATTAATCTTCGCTGAATATTCAGGAGAGCCGGCTCATGACGAGTGTGGGACACCGGCGGAGCATGACAGCCTGGTGGGATAACTACTCCTGCAAACAGCGCAGAGCAGCGCAGCGCAGTACAGCGCCAGAGCAGGGTAGAAAAGCCCGCCGGTCCCCGGAGACGTGTGGTCTCCGTTTCTGGAGCCGGAGCAGCTGACAGGTTACCGAGGCAGCTTACAGAAAGGGAAAAAAAACCCTCTGGAAGCCTCTGAAACCCAAATCACCTTCAAAATGTGACAGATCACAGCTGTGTACTCCAAGCCTCTTTCATCACACCTGCCAGTACAGACTCAACTTCTCTGATTTCCATGTGTTTTTTTTGCCCTTTCTTCCAAAGGCCAGGAAGCAGATTTTAGACCAGGCCGACACCCACAGCGTACATCTCTATTGGAAAAGTCCATCGTCCATCCAACTTGAGAGAATTTCTGACTAAACTGACTTCCATTAATAAAGCTTTTCTGCCAACACACACTACAGCAGACTTGCAGTGTTTCAGCAGGAAGATGAATGGCTATTGGGCTCCCTCTGTTGGCCTGTATGCATAGATCTGCATTCTGTCAGGGTTAAAAGGGTTAAGTCTGGGGATATTCATCTCTCTGGAGTAGTAAAAGTCCTTTTTAATCACATTTTGCACTCTCCAACTCATTTTCATATGCATTAGATTATGTCACCATTGATAGAGATGTGTATATTTCACTTCATTAGCAGAACCTGTATGCTTACAGGTTCTACTCATCCTTTATTTTGAGAACATTTAAGAGGGAAAAAATTAAGACGACTTTTTCAGCTGACTTTCAAAGAACTTCTGATTCGCAGTCTATAGCTTTCCATTTCCCTGAGGTATGAACATGACATGAAACAGAAATCGGTCAGTTTTAAACTCTACTCTAAGCGAGGTTCCATATTTATCTTGACAAAATGCAGAGACAGGTGGAAAAGTGAGGGAGATGGGAGATGCAAGTTTACAGCTCACCTATAGAGAACTACAGCAAAGTGGAGTCTTCATTCCAACCCTTAGACCATATTTACAACCCTACATCCTGATAATAATAATAATAATAATAATAATAATAATAAAAAGCTAGTTCATTCCAACCATCACCACAGGATTTGGCCAGATAGAACTAAGATTAAGCTTTTCAGCAACAAGCACTGAACCAAAAGATTTGTCCATCCCTTCAATAAGTTACGATGTTGAGGTTGCACTCAGTCACAGATTGTGTTTGGACTTGCACAACTTTTCTGCAAATCTGATCGATCATCTTAACATTTTCTGTATTTCCTTCTTTCCTGACTAAATCACTTTGACCAAAAGTCTCTTCAAAGCCAAACTTGCAAAATGAAAGCAGGACACCATTTTGTTTTTTAAACCATTTTGAGATGCTATGTAGGACTGCTGTAAACAGTTCATGTCAACTTGAATGACCAATATGACATTTTTCTTTTGCACTTTTACAATTCCTCAGGACATGATTTTATTTGGAATAAGGGGGCTATTTTTATTTATTTATTTATTTAAAAAGGTACCATATTTTCCGGACTATAGAGCATACCTCACTATAAGTCGCACCCACGAAGTTAAAAAAAACAACAACAAAAATCTGGAAACGTACATATATAAGCCATACTGGGCTATAACACGCTGATATCTCCGCTGCTCTCGGTTTTCCACAAAGACGCAGCTTTTAACCCACAAGTTAAAAGCTGCATCATATGAACTTCTTCGTGTGGTTTCCACGATGAGGGGGTATGAGTTTGAAAACATTTCTCCGTCATGCCTGCTGCTAGCATGTGCTTGTTCTAAATGAAAATTAACGCTTTCATCTTTGATTTCCAATTTTGACTTCCAATGATTCACTTTCTGCTAAAGAGCCCCCTGGTGGTTGAAATAAAATCCACAGAAAAGCCGCACCGGGCTATAAGCAGCATGGCTCAATGGGTGGGGAAAAAGTAGTGGCTTATAGTTCAAAAAATACAGTACATGAAAATGCTATTTGCACTTTAAATATTAATTGTTAAAACCCTTCTTGGGAAGATGATGTGCAATTTTAACTTTTTTTGAAAGATCATGTTATGGCAAAAATTAAGCTGAAAAAACTATTCAATAAAAAACAAGAAATTCCTGCCGCAACAAACAAAAAAAAAAAAAAACATTCTGAAGAGACTCATTAAAATGTGGGAAAGTACTGGGGGCACTTTGTTAGAGGGCATTGGTACTTGGATCTTGGATCATGGATTCAAGTACCAAAACGTTAATTAAAGATCTGGTGGACTCTACCAGTAACCTGGAAATGTGTAATATTTCAGAAGAAATTTAAAAATTTAAAAATCAACCTTTTTCCATGGCTAACTTAGTCTCCAGATCAAAATACTTTACAACCTATGACATGAATAAGGAAAGAGAAAGAAGTCTTTGGAAGATTTAGACAGATTGTGCAAACATCCTCTCTTTATGCACCAACTTTGTTAAATGTTATAAAAATACTGTTTTGTTTTGGGCTGAAGGGTCTGTATAAAGTATTGATAGCAGAGGTATCAACAAACGTACCAACAGGGATTTTATTATATACATTTAAAAATAATTCTTAAGAAGTTCTGTAAACCACTGAATACATGTCCTAAAATTCAAGGTTGCATTTTTCCATGTTCTACTGCAGCACAATACGAATTTATTTATAATATGTTTTTCACATCTTTAACAGAGGGGGTAGCAAACAGAGGTGGTCCATGTCTGTATGTGGAACTTTGTTATGCATGAACTCTGGTCATTTTGTCACAATTGAAGCTTTAAGAAGTAGAAATAGTTTGCGCTCTCAACAAGAGTTACAAGGTGAATCTGCAAGAAACAAAGGCTGCTCGAGGCATTATAGTTGTAAAATAATAGCCAAACTGCAGACATTCTAAATGATATAAAGATAAATTCTCATCAGCTGCCTGCTCATCCTCCTGTTTCAGGCAGGCAGCACAGAGGAATCCATCCCAGCAGACTTCACAGCACATTTTTCTCCTCAGGCTACAAAATTCATAGCATTTTTTTTTTCTCCTTTGCAATGATAACAGAAAAACAAATCCCCCTACACTTCATTATTCAACCTCTGGTTGAATGAGATTATTAAATGTTGAATAATGAACATAATACAGTGTAAAGATATGCAGGGCACCACCTCTTTAATCTCTGGAACTCTGACTTGAGCTGCTCTCTGGACCAGCTGGGTAACACAAAATGCTGCACTCAGATTATTATTGCTGCAGGATCACATGAACTAACCGCAGCTTCTGAGTCTAATTAGAAAAATGAGTCCTGAACTATGTTCTCTGTCTTTATTGTTTCTAAGGAGCTCCACTGCTATTCATAAATTATTCATGCACAAAAAAGCAAAGTCTAATTTACCCACCTAACAACTACTGGGTGTTTGTAAAGTTACCCAGGCAAAAATGAACAGAAATCCTGGGGTTATTTATCCTGCCATAGGAGGAAAAATTGGGGGTTTTAAGGTCATTGTTTCACCAGGTTAATGTGTCTATAAATGTCACCTTTTCAAACTAACCATTTAGTTGGCAAACTAAATGCTCAAAACTAAATAATTAGCTCCAAGCTAAACATATAGCTAGTGAATTAAATGTATGACTAGCAAACTACATATTTAGTTAGCACAGTAAATATTTGCTGGCAAAAATTTTAGTTAGAAAACTAATTAGTTAGCTCAATATTAATCATCAAACGAAATATTTAACTCCAAAATAATTATTTAGTTGGCAAACTAATTATATGGCAACCAAACTCAATGTTTAGCTCCAAACTAAATGTATATCTTGCTACCTCGACATCTAGTTTTAAAAAAGACATTCATAAATGATTAAATAACATGTTGAAAATGTTTAAAAATTGAACCTCCATTTTTTTTCTCTAAATAAACTAAATTATTGCTGCCAGTTTTTGGCTGTGCAACTTAACTAACACCATCCCATAACATCATGCAACGGTCATAGTTGGTATTTCGCAACAAGCATTTTTTGGCATTACTTTTAACAAAAAATCTGAACTAATGCTTGATCGTATTGGTGTTCGGTTCCACTGGAGAACAATTAGCAGCAGGACTACAACATAAGATGGTGTGCATGAACACCATGTTATGGATTATGTTATGCATCTTGGATTACATTGAAACTTATATCAATAACAGGTAAGCACTACCAGTTAACCAAAGTTTACAATAACAGGAAAGACTTAGAAAATCTATATGAAGGCTTCAACTTGAATTGTTCAAGTTAGAGGTTATGAAGCAATTATGCTGTCTTTGGGTCAATTTTCTGGATCCAAGCTAAAAAGAAAAGAAAATTTAAAAAACATCTGAGTTGAAAACGTTTTAAAGTTCACCTCAAATGACATCTACTTTCATCATATTTGGAGCCAACGAAGCAAAACTGTTCAGGCGTAGTTCAGAGTCTGCAGTACGAAGCCGTCACATTAGATGACTTGTGATCTCAAGCAAAATCTACCCAGAGCATGACACAAAATCCATACATTTTCAAGTTGTGAGTAGATTAGTTATCAAGCATGTTATGAGACCAATTTTCACAAAGAACTGACACAAAACAGTTTTTCACCTCTCTTTCTTAACAAGAGACACCTGGAAGAACAAACAGATCCTACACTGTTCCCAAAACCAAAACGCCTGCTTCTCTGTCAGTGAAGGGGGTGGAAACATTTAGGACAGGACAGATGTTCACCTCTGACATCAGTTCTATGAAATATTTATGGTACATATAAATATATGAGGACAGCATATGGCAGGAAGAGATGTTTGTAGACCTGATTGGAACTGGAAAGGTTACATTACCATTATCTGGTGAGATGTGTGTCAGGGTGTACATTTTTTAGCAGTGTGAGGATAACAATATGTGTTGTAATGCACAAAGCTTCACGATTTTACATGCACATGGCACTGTTGCACGATTTGCATACAATTGGAGGCAGCTGTGTGCAGTTTTTCCCTGAAAAATTACAGGAAAAAAAAGCTTTGTTTTCAAAATCAGAAAAAAAACAACTCCCTGCATGCATGCTGATGACATGATTATAACATTTATATATTGATGATTATAACAATTGCACTTAGATACCAGGTTTTTAGATTCTAACACATGTAGCTTAGGTCAGAAGTTGACTTGCACTCCTCGCTGGATCCTTTAAATACTTTTGATTAAAACAACAAATGCCTTCCAGGAATTTGGAATATATTTGGTGCACACGGTTAACTTACTGTGGATTCTCTGATCCAGGCAGGTTTCAAAATTTTACATCCCCTCAGTGTTTGGATAACTGTCCCTTAGGAAGTCGTAAAGAAATCACTCACTTTTTGGAGTCATCACCAAACATACCAGACCTTTCTTGGTATGTTTGGTAACATTCATAGACATTGGCTGGTTTTATTGACATAAAGTGAACTCTGGCACGGTTCAAACTGTCCAGAGACCACTCCAATAGCAGGAAACAGACCATAGCACAGGGCATTCTGGGTAAAGAACCAATGCAAACATGCAACCCTAATACTAGCCGGAGAAATGGCTTGTGGTCTTTTACCAAAGACAAAAGAGAAATCCTACAACTGCTAAAATCTAACGCACTTATTTTCATTTGATTAAGAAGGAAGTTGTTCTCATGTCTTCAAAGGTTTTTGTGTTGTTTCCTTTTTTTTTTTTTTCTAGAGTTTAGTTTAACACATTGCAGAGTGAAAACGAACCAGATCAACTGAAAACGTAAAATATTTCAATTTCGGTCCACGATTGAACCGAATCAGGTGAAGAAAAACTCCTGAGACATCTCGAGAAAAGAAAAAAGAAATTATGTCTGAATTTACTTTATTTCATTTTCCTTCTTGATATTCTCTCTGTAGATTCCTTTTGTTTTCTGTGTCTGTTAGTCATGTTGTCAAAATAGCCAATTTACACAAATATTTCCATGCTCAGAAATAAATTTCTTTGGTCAACCAGGGAAGACGATGTGTTCTTTGTTTGACCTTCGCTGCCAGGATGAGGAGTCCGTCTTAAAAGAAAGACAGTCAGGAGCTTATGGAGCAATGTCTTTAATGAGCTACGCCGGGGCTGGGGTTTTTTCCACACATTTAATTAGACAATTATGCACCCTCCTACGGAAGAGGGAGCATTCAGGGTCACCGGGGGCACGCGCGGGGGAAGATGCCACAATGCCTCCCCCGTCACATGAAGAGGGAAGGGGGCTAAATCACAGGTAAGTCCCTCCGGGGCAGAACTCAGACCCCGCTCCCCGTTTGGGATCCATTACAGGCTCATCCCATTTAAATTCAGTTCGACCGACTTTGTCCATATTCATTGTGTTTGTGACCGGGCAGGAAATTGCCCTTCCAAAGACGCGCTTGGCAGATACCAACTCCGCTGCAGTCTGGCGCCGTTAAGCAGCCTGTCCTCCACAGACGAAACCCACATCGAGAAACTGCAACCTGAAAACAAAACCCCGGACTGCTCAACCTTTCGCCAAACGCACAAACGCGTTCGCCATCAGGGTGGCGGGTGGCAGCGCTTCATTCCAACAGTGCCACGTTTCCCACCAAAGAATTATAATTACAGATTCTGCCACCATCTGCTATCTGTGCTTGTCACTGCTCATCCTTCACCGGTGCCAAAACAGGCTCCAGGTTTTTTTTTTTAGTTAGTTTGTTTGTTTTTCTGTGGCGAATAGCATTAACCTCGTGTCTGCTGTCCCTGAATGTGTCGCTTACACGACGAGGCTCAGACATGCAAAACCATGACACCATGGCGTTTAGCAGGCGAAGGTTGAGGTTCTGGAAGTAGTTGTGAAGAAGGGCCGGGTCTCACAAACCAATAGTTGGAAAACCTCTGCTGCAGATGAGACGAAGCTACTTCAGGTCATGGATGGAATGCTTTTAAAAGCTTTGATAACTGAAAATAAACCAGCAAAACGCACTGGTCATCACTTCCTTTTTCACCCTTTTGTTGTTTGCAAAGAATTTAGGAACCCCGATTAGCGGTGCAAAGTTACTACATTATATTCGTTCTTAAAGGGGCAGTATTGTGTGTTTTCCAGGCATACAGTGCCATTTTATAGCACAATCAAGTTAACTTCAGTTGTTCAAAAAATGCTGTTAGAAGAAATTTGATTTCGTAATTTGGCGCACTGAAATTGGGCCTCTGTCTCTTTAAAAACTCGTGGTCTTTCTGAAACTCGGGAAGTCATCACAACATCACCAAAGAAGTAGCTCATATACTGAGCTCAGCAGATGTGCAGTTCTACCAGGTGTATGCTGATTGCTGCTGGCTAGTCTGAAGGAGCGAAGAGGGGAAAGTCTTTCATTTTCTTTTAAACACTATTTTCTGTGCCCTGAGATAGCATATGGCTATTTATTTGAAATAAGTGTCTAGTTTCTGGTGATGTTATGCTTTTAAAACTGAAAATATTTTTTTAATATAGAAAACTGAGTTACAGATAAAGAATTAAACGAAAAGTATTCTGACTCTGCTCTGCTGGTAATCCTGTTAGCATATTGCCAATCTACGAAGCAGACATTGCAGCTTTCCAATTTTAGGCCTTCCTGCTTTTCCCATTATAAAATAAAAAATACATACACTCCGTATAGCCCAATATAAAACATAATGCAGAAATTTGCCTACACAGTACAGTTACAAGTATGGATGGGAGGAATGCTACTGTGTTTCTACCCTCAATAGAAATAGCATTTTGATTGATAGGACTGTGGTGATATTAGACTAAACAATTTATAAAAGGAAAAAGGAGAAGAAGCAAAATAGAGTATTTTCAAACAGAGGTGACTCAAAGGTAAATACCAGTCTGGTTCAGGAGGCGTTAGCTGAGTTGGGATTGTATTCAACTTATGCGACAAATACAAAGTAAAAACTTAGTGTACACTTCTACATGTACGTTTTAAATGTGTAATTTTTTTTTAAATTTCTGCTCATGTAACCTTACATCTGCAGCTTCCCAGCTGACCATAAATCATCAAGTTCTAGTTGCATGTGCCATGCAGAAGAGGAGCGGCTTTTCCCAGGTAGGAGGACGGCCTGCAGAGAGACGGACAGAGAGGCATTTCTGACCGCTGCTGCTGAGAGCAGACAGAGGAAGACAAGATACTGTTCCTGCCTATGTTCCTTATTCTGCACAGTCTAAAACACATAGTCATTGTCTCCTTTTTGGTTTCACTTGGACCTCAAGCCTGGTGACCGACTGGTCTGCCTTCGCTGTTCTTGTTGGTTTAAGAAAGGCCAGATATTTGTTTCATTAATCAGTGACATGAGTGGCTTTTCTTTACAACAACCCATTTAATAGAAAACGTAAAGCTGGTTCGACAAAGTCCATAAACCAAGATGACATTAATTACAAGATAAATCTGTTTCCTCCTCAATCGTTTTCTTCATTATTAAAATTAAATTGCAACTAGAACTTATTAAAACTTGTTAATTTGTCCAGGCTGATATAGCTCAGAAGCTAAGAAGTCCAAATCTGAAGGACAAACTTTGAAGCTGTGAAACACAGCTGGTATCAATTAGCTGCAATCTGGAAGCAATTATTTCACACTGTAAGCTTTCTATATAGCTCATTAATGTATTATTTATTTATTTTTTTAACTGGAATGTTACCTTGAAGTGCAGTAAGAAAACATGGCAGTCTGAAGTCACTCCCCAGGCTTCCTCTGCTTCCTCTGTTTAGGTGGTTCTCTCGGGTCTTGGTTAGCTGTCCTGACAAGAATTTATGTCTCCTTCGTCGAAGCTACTGAAACATTACAACATAATCCTGTTTCACATATTTTTACAAAGCTAGCTGAAGGAAGCTTTGCTTTGCCAGACGTTCTGGTAAGCTAACAGTTTCACTAATGCAGAAGTGGAGCCCAGAGCTCGTAAAGACGCCCAAGATAGCTTCAAATCTAATGCTGCGTTCCCGTTGTACTCGGAACTGGGAAATTCCAACTTCACACTCGAAATAATGTACTACAATGCCCTTAAGTCGAATTTCCCACTAGGAAAGTGGGAGATTATTTATATGAATTTAAATATGGATTGTTGAAAAATTGGGCAAAGAGAAGCAGTGAGAAATATAATCTGAATTAAAATGCCAAGAAGGAGGATCTTGTGGCATGACCTTTAAGTTCCAGTAGAGAATGAGTAGCGTCACATGATTGTGATTGACAGCAGTAAGACCCGCCTCCTGGCTCTGATTGGTTATTTTTAGTTAGCACTGGGAGAAGGCAGACAAGATAAAGTTTTGTCACAGATTATCTCACATAGCGTTACTGTCATGACATAGCGACAGTTGAGACTATTTTTTTCCCGACTTTTTATATCCATCTGTACCAAATGGGAATCAACTTATGCATAAATTTGATCTTTCCATCCCAGTGTTTATTTTCGTACACAGGTGACTTTATCAGTGAATGGATAAAACGGTTTCTTTTGTTATGCAGATTTTGGTCTAAAGGTCTCTTTTTGTGTGCCAAAGAACTCGACTGCCGCCCGTTTGGCATACAGGGTGGAAAAAACGCAAACTCATTTGTCATATTTTATTGTTGTGGTGATGAAGCCGCAAACACCGGGCTTGGAAATATCTCTCGCCGTTTTAATTGCATCCTTCAAATTAACTGATGTACCCACAGCCACTGAAATGAACCTCCAGGGAAAGCGAGCAGACGCAGACGATGTAAACAGGTAGGCGTCGCTTTTCTTGTCTGGTTGCAGACAAGCCACTCTTCCGTGACTTTCGCCCCTGGGATCTGCTGACAGCTCAGCTCAGAGTGTCTACTGACTGCAAAATGTTTGATTAGATGTTCAATAACAAACATTTTCATGTGAAGTTCACTGTTTGTTTTCATCTGATTTCTGATCTGCACATCATTTTGAGACGTTCTCAAAAGGATGTGTGGGATAATTGCACTTCCTAAAATCACTGGTTCTTTTGATAAGTTTGCACTTTACTTCACACTTGTCAGACATTTGCACTAATTAGTTTTGGCTCAGCAAGAAGATTCAGAGCTGGATAACTTAAAGTTGGGAAGTTGTTTTAACATTGAATTGTGTGCGGGATACAAGTTTGCTCTCCAAGTGTTGAAACTCCTTTAAACTGAGTTTTAGAACATTTTGAATGAAATGAGTGTTGCAACATTAAAAACGTCTACCTGATCATTTCAGCCCCTAAGCAGATTGCCTGATAATCTCTGGTTCGAAAAACCAGACTGCTAAACCCAAATTTGCTGCCTTACAGTCCTAGACTGTTTTCAAAAGACTACTGCAAAGGAGAAATCACACATCAGAGTGTATGCAAAATGCTAAATTTCTCATTTATTCACAAGAATGAAAACACATTTAATTCTCTCTCCCTTTCTTGATTGGGTAATCTGAAAAAAAGGGTAGAATTTAGAAAAAAAGAAGAGAAGGAGTGAGCAGTGGAGAAAATAATAGAAAACGACAGAGCGGTGAGCGCGGGGGAAAGAAATTCACAAAAAGTTGCATCACACGGAGGAGTCATTGACTTTCTAACAAAAAGTTTAGTCTAACTGTGAAACAAAGACAATCAGAGTCTGCTGCATTACCATTTGGCTGGGGATGAAACATGATGCACCAAGAAACATTCTGCTGAGTTTCATGCTGTTAAAGGATTTTCCAATATTCCCCGTATCAATGATAAGAAAATTATAGATCAAAATTCTAAACAAATTCTTCAAAGCAGGTAGTTTTACAGTGCTTTGCACAACTGTTCACACACTTGTGCTTTTTCACATTTTGTCACTTCAAATAAAAAAATCCAATCAAATTTAATTTGCATAGCAAATTTCAGCAACAAGGCATTTCAAAGTGCTTCATGAAAACACACAAAAAAGACAAAGTCATAAAATACACAGCCAACAACTGAAACATTACAATTAGTCAAGTGCCATCGTTCATTTTTACAATGATTACATTTCAAAATCAACTCTAAACACGTGGGATTTTAAATAAAATCTAAAGGAACTCAGTGTTTCAGCTGTTTTCCAGTTTTGGAGAAGCTTGTTTCAGATTTGTGGTGCAAAGAAGAAGCTGAATGTTTGGTTCTGATTCTGGGGCAAAAACAGAACCAGAAAACCTGAGAGGTCTGGAAGGTTGATACAATCAGATAAAGCAGATCTTTAATGTATTTTTGTGCTAAACCACTCAGTGATTTATCTTACAGCAGTATCTTAAAGTCTGTTCTCTGAGCTACAGGGAGCCAGTGTAGGGACGTTAGAACTGGGGTGATGTTCTCTTGTCACATCACAACCCAAAACATTAATCCATTTTGTGTATTTTTAAAAGTGGCCGACCAATACAATACAATTTGTCTACTGATCTTTTTTTTTTTGTTGTTCTTGCAAAAATAGCTCCAGCTCAGTCAAACTGTATGGGTGAAGCACTGAATATAAATGCATGCCTCACTTTCAAGAATAACATTTGTCAAAAAAAAATTAAAACCTATTCAACAGCCACCTTCCATTAATAAATGTATTAAAGTTTGTGGTTGTGACGTGGAGAGAATGCAGTAAGAGTTCGATGGATAAGGAAAGTTTTGCAAGGTACCTTTATAAAAAATATTTAACTACAATGTAGCTAATTCTTTTTTTCCCAGATCAATGTCCATTTCAATCCAGCAGGACTAAAAAAAACTAGCTCGGTTGGGGAGAAAAAGTGGATTTTTAAGCCTGTCCAGCAGTCTGCCTTCAGCTTTCTTATTCCACTCACATCCCTTCTAAGTCACACTGGCTTTGTGTTCGACTTTCTGCAGTTTCTTTTTTTCTTTTTTTATCTGTTTCTTTGCATTTTTCTGAGCCAGACATTCATCATTTAGCACCAGCAGGATGAGCTGCGGGATAAAAAGACAACGTTATGTGCTCAGATTAATTATGCGCACCCAAACAACGTTCACCGGATTTTGGGCTGAAATACACGATCGTTATTTAACTGTTTATCATTGCTGCAAATACTTTGTGTGTCATACCAGCTTGAGGCAGAGGCGATGATCTTTTTCTGTTATTCTTAGCATTATTTTTTTCTTTTGTGCTCTGCTTTTCAGCAATAATTCCTGATGGTGCACACATATGCAAAAAACAAAACAAAACATATTTATCAAATTTCAAAACAAGGTCATGGTTGTCTGAGGTTCTGCATGGCCTCCAGGTTCCTGCTGCATGGTGTGTTTCCACTAAAAGCTGTGCTGCCTCAGCTTTCTGTCCCACATCCTGCAAATGTTGCCCTCGCCCTCCTGACCTCCCCGAGCTGAACCTGTCAACCCGAACGCTCGTGCAGCATGCAGACACCATGGATAGAGCGAGGATAGAAAAACTTACCATCAAAAGAAAAGAAGAAGAAAAAAAAGAGTAGAACTTAGAAAAAAAGAAGAGAAGGAGTGAGCGGTAGAGAAAATAATAGAAAACAACTGAGAGCGGTGAGCGCAGGGGAAAGAAAGCGGTGTAGATTGAAAGGCCTCTTCTTCTTCTAATTTGCACAGTATTCATCACCTTGGAGGGCAGATGCTCTCATATCGCTTTCCATTCACTTTCTCACCCTTGGCTTCAGGTCAGAGGAAAAAAACAGGCAATTTCCCTCCCGCCTGTGCACAAGTGGCTCCATTCCTCATGGATAAACTGTACTTTTGAAATGTGAAGGAGTGAGGGCATTCATCACCGAGGCCCGGTCTCCCCTCAGCCGGAACAAAAAAGAAAAGCAAAAGAAAAAAAATGGTGGCAAACACTTGTGATTAACAGCTTGCTCCTTCTGTGGTTTAAGAGCGCTCTGCGGGGCTGCTGTCAGTCAAGACAGCCAGTGATGGGAGCACTGCCTGTCTAATTCGCTTAAGGGGCCGCAGCGCAGCGTGCCCGCCTGCAGGAGGCGCAGAACATATCGGATTGTTGGGATTTTACTGTGGAGTTCTGCACTACTGGGGCCCATCGATGAAGACACTGGGAGTCAGTAACATTTTCATCCCCACACAATGAAAGTCGAGAGAGGCAGTAACGTTAGGCAGTGCGCATTAAAAGAACTTTTGGATTTCTTCACCTTTTGTCATCTTAAAACCACAAAACGTAACTCTTAAAGATGTGGTTCTATGCATTTTCCAGGCACACAGTGCCATTTCATAACACAATAACATAGCTATTTTAACTTCTGTTGTTATAAAAATGTTGTATATACCAAATATGACTTAAAAGAAATTTTACTTTTGAAATTGGGCCTCTGTCTCTTTAAAAACTCCTTTTCTGAAACTCTGCCGTCAGGGTCTGCTCCCTGCCATGTCCACAGACCATGGACATGGAGCAGACTACTTTGCAGGGCATTCTGGGTAAATACAACCAAAACAAATATGCAAGTCTAATGCTAGAGGCAGAAATACCTTGTTGTCTTTTGCTAAAGATTACAGAGATATCCTACAACTACTGACATTTGATGCCTTGCCATTTATGCGTATATTTTGTGAAGACGGAAGCTGCGCTCAATGTCTTCTTCAGACATTTTGTATCATTTCCTTCAGTGGTTCTTGGTGCAGCGCCACCGCAGGCGAGGAGGAGAACAGATTTTCTCAAAGGGTTTGCTTTGTTTGACACAGTGCAGAGTGAAAGAACCACAGCAGCTGAAAATGTTGCAATTTTGGTTACCAAAATTGCAAAATAATCTACCAGACTATTTTCTTTTAGCACGCCCGAAAAGAACTTTGCTAAAATTTGGTTTTCCAAATACTTTCCTATTCGAGTGAACTCCGTTGCCATCTCTCTGTATTCATACCCTAGAAATCGCTTCACTTTAGAGAAAAAGAGAAGAGCCTGAGAGTTGATGGTGA
The DNA here is from genome assembly GCF_000485575.1 of Poecilia formosa. Taxonomy (NCBI): domain Eukaryota; kingdom Metazoa; phylum Chordata; class Actinopteri; order Cyprinodontiformes; family Poeciliidae; genus Poecilia; species Poecilia formosa. The sequence goes on from NW_006800146.1 coordinate 139,079, forward strand.
TTATTCAAGCCCATTCTCCCATCTCTTTCACCTCTCTCCATTGATCCCGTCCCATCAGAGAGGCTGTAAATATTAATGAGGGCTTTGTTTTAGCAACCTGTGTGAAGATCAGAGCACAAAGCAATGGAGGCATCCGGACATGTATTTTTTTTTTCTCTTGCAGTCGAACAGCAGGCAGCCTTTGGGGGAGGGGAGGGAGCTTAGGGGGAGTCCAGCCTTCAGCCCACCGCCTCGGGCTCTCTGTGTTCAAGTCAAGGTCAGCTCAAGGGAAACTGTTAATGTGCGAGATCCGAGTCAATTTTGTTTAAAATGGAGGTGTATCTGGCTGACTTGGAGATAGAGTTGAACATAAGGATAAGATGTCCTTTCTTTTTATTTTTTTTTTTACTTATAAAGCCATGAAGTTTAAAGTGCAATTTTATTATAACCAGAAGTAGAAATGCAATTATCAAAATTAATGGTATAAAACACCACACAGTGGGGTGTAATAAAGGACCAGTTCATCATTTTGTAAGATGTGCTTAATCTATAAATATCAAAGACAGATTTTTATAAATGGTATAAAATCAATGCTGAGCTCATCATACAAACTATTTCTCAGTCCAACGCTCCTTAGAACTGTTGTAAATGAGAAGCACTGTCGTGATGACATGATGAAGGCGGAGTGTCAGAAAGAGCAGCAGCTTCTTAAACAGACAGAGGTCCAATTTCAGGACAAAATTACAAGATCAAATTTCTTTTTAGTTTATTTTTCTTATGTTCATCACTTTTATAACAACTGAAGGCAACACAGCAATATGAGTGTGCTATAAATTTGCACCAATTAGCTGCAAAATCATGTTAATGTCAATAGGGCTGTACAAATGACTGGTGCTGTGAAATGTTGCCTAATACACACAGTAAAATTCATGCATGGTCTTTTTTTGGCAATATTAATGCTAGAGTTGTGGACATAAGTAAGAATAAAAATACTGCATAAAGCCATATTTCAAGCATGCATAACTATGAGCAGAGATTATTAAAATATATTTAAATATTATTTCTGAAACTGGTTAGAGGAATAATCCGAAGCGCCCTCACCTCTTCACTTTGGAATATTTTACATCTACTGTGCAAGAGCAACAGCAGCTTCTGTAAAACAACATATGTGATCTGGGAGTACCAATTAAAAAGAAAATATCAACAACATTAAATATAACCCCAGCAGTGTGTGACCCCTCTTTCCCTTCCTGCTCCATTAAGTCTCTTTAAAGAAAATATGTTTGTGTGTTCGGTGACCCCCATTTTCCCTCCCTGACCTTTGAGAAGATGTCAGAATCAAGGGTCAAGGAACCTCTCCCCTTGGTTTAATGTTTTAATGCCGTACCTAGTGCTGTAATCACATGTCAGCTCTCTCATGTTAGAAACTGTGATGTAGGGTCTGTCCTGCTGAGACAGAACAAAAAAAAATTGAAACCAAGACGGTGGTTTGGCTTAACTCGGGGCATTGAGGAAGAAAGGAGGGATCACTCCGGTTAATAGAAGTTTGTGAATTACAGCAGATGTTGGCCAACTCCTTTCCAATCTAGAAACAATACGTGTGACATGAGGCTCATTTCTATATGGGAACGGATCGATGACCCGGATTGGTGTGGGTTTTATAAGGAGTTGGGCTGCAACCTGCCCCCAAGTGCGGGAGTGTGACAGATGCAAGTCACCGAAGTCGATCGACAGCGCACATGGTCAGCAAACATGACATCTTGAAAGAAAAATGAAGCAGCCAGCAGAGGTAAATAAAACTAAAGATTGGTTTTCTTATGGATTACAGAGTCACTGAGGTCATGGAGCAAGCGATGGCGATTCCAGCTAACTTTAATACCTCTTGTGAAAAGAAATATGCTAATATCGAAAATAAACAGACAGATGCACCAGACAGCACATGACAAACTTTGATGGGGGTCACATTGTGAATTCACATGAATTTACAAGAAGGAATAATATTTATAGGTATATGAAGGCAAGTTTATACAAATGCATAATATCTGTTAATACCACTCAAACTTTATCAGGTTGTTCTTGTTTACTTACGGTAAATTAAATTCCGAAGTTGCAGCACCAGCAGATGTAAAAGAACAGAAACAATGATGTATAACTTAGAAACCAAGAAATGTATTCATACTCAGAACCACAATAAGGTGGAGAATAAAGATGTGGGAAGGGACAAACAACCAAAAGGTTAATATTGACCACTTGCATGTGACATCACACTCTTCATAAGTAGCCCACTCTGCCGTGATGAACGTCAAAACAACATATGTGTGAGTTAATCCTTGTAAACTTAAAAAAAACCAGACACTTCGTAGCCTAAAACCACATTTATGTAAAACAGACAAAGATGCAAACCAACCTCATCATTTTATCGTAAACTGTTGATGACGAAAGAAGACAGAGATGGACAACAGTCGGCAAAAGTAAGCAGCTCTCGTTGTATTCACAAATTTGTAGTAAACACTTTTTTTTTACAAGGTAAGACAATTCAGATAACATATTTCAACAGGAAGATTTGTAAGATGCAATCAAATATTGCATCCTGGAGATGGTATTCAGACTACCATGTACCCTACCATATACAAAAAAAAAAAACATAACTGGTAAGCATCTAGACATTTTTGTGGAATAAAACATCTAGGCAAAGTTGGGGATTTGATCAAATCAACATGTCCAGAGAGAGAAGGTGTTGGTTGGTTACTAAGCGGGATACCGCTGTCTGAGTCCCGACCAGGTGTGCAACGTCCACAGACAAATTAGCTTCAGCTAAACAAGTAGAACCAATGGCTGTACTGGCAAAAAACAACTTGGAAAAATAATCGTATCTCCGTTCAATACTCCTGTCCCTTACTTCCAATATGTGTCAACGTGATTAAGTGACATAGCCATAACAAGTATTATATGTACATGTCTTGATGATTGGTATCTTCTGGAGGTTCCCCATTGCCCAGTGGGGTCCAAGTCAGTTTTCAATGGCCACTGTCCTGCATGTTTTAGAGATTTCTCTGCTTCAGCACACCTAAATCAAATTAATCTCACAGAAGTAGAAAGTAGGTAATACAGTTATTGGATTCAGGTGTGTTAGGGCAACGACACACATGCAGGGCTCAGGCCCTTGAGGACTTGGGTTGTATGCCCCTGCCATAGTCTGACTGATCTTTGAGTAAAGATTCTTTTGGAATAGTATCATAATCACCAAGATGCATAAACTGATGGCGAGAAGCAAGTTATTATGAATAGTAATGATGCTCAAATCTCTATACCTGTGGAAGACGAATCATGTGACACATCAAAAATAGATCATTCCTACAATGAATAAAAACTTGTGGAGATAAACCAGAGTCTCTCTGGCATCTGACAGAACCAAACTCCACCAGTAACATTTAAGGTCCATGTTTAAGCCCTCCTGAAATGCTAGCCTACTCCTACAGTCTGTCAACAGAACAATGTCAAGAATCTAAATTGTCCCTGAACTGGGATGTCATCTTCAACCCAGAGCAAAACTGCCAGATTTTAAGAACCAGCTACTCAGACAGAGGCAATTCTAGTATCTGAATTGCCTCTTGCATTTAGGCCCAACAGGGTGTGACAACCCAATGACAAGACCATCAGCTTGCCCTGACTGCCAACTCTGTTTTAATTGCCATCTAATGTTTTAGTCAAATTTAGTCTAGTCACATAACCCTTTAACAAGTGCAGTTTAATTTTATTTCCACAACTCTGTCTGGGTGCTTAACCCACTTTTCTAAGCCAGTGACTCCTGACGATGCTTGTCATGTCTTGTGTGATTTCTTTTGATTTTCACTCTGCGGGAGACTTTTCAGCCACATGCTGTGATAAACTTGCAGCTTCGGTACTGATTTGATTGAACAGGGCTCTCAAGTATTTAGGCCAGGGTGGGTTTGGCCTAACTCCAGCCAGTGGTTAACAACTGAAGGAAGGTTGGATCTGTGGAAAATTTGCATACTATTGTCATGCAAATTTTCCACATGCATCAATTTTGAAAATATCTACAGAGATGCACAAATAAAAAGGCTGTAGACTGCAGTCTGACAATTTTCTGCTTGACCAGCTCTGATCTGAGACCAACCAATCAGAAACCTAAAGCCAGATCTTTTGTCCAATTAGTGTATGAACACATCAACACTGAAGGTAGTTGTGCAAATAGTAACACTCTTCACTGTGGATGTTTAATGCTGAGGGAAGAATACTTGATCTTTTCTATTTTTAGTATTAGTGAGGTGTTTGAAAACTTAGTCAGAGGAAGCAAGAAAAAGACCAAAATATAATAATAATAAAATATGAATATTTTGTTATTTTGGTACACATCTACATTTTAAGATACACAAAAACGTATCAATTAGTGAACTATACCTACCAGTATTGGGTAATAACCGGTAGTAGATGTCTCAAACACCATTGTGAGTTGTATGCAAAAACGGAATGGCCTCCTTTAAGCATAAGGAGAAACAATCACCTGATGATTCTGATTTATAAATATCTACTCGACTTGGCTCCAGCACTTAAACTCTCTTTTACATAGATCTGTTAATTCCCATTCTTTACGTTCTAACAATATTTTTCTTTTGCATGTCCCATGTTTCCGAATGGAAAAACGGAAGCAAGCTTTCAGTGTGATGGCTCCTACAGCCAGGAATCAGCTCCAGTCTGAAATCAAGATGTCAAAATTGATTTCACTGGACTTATTTCGAGCGATTCTTATTAATTAATTTTATTTTGTAACCAAGTTACAGTGTATTGCAGACTTTCTGCCCAGGTCCCTCATGAAAATGAGATCTGGATCTCAACAGAGTTTACCTGGTTAAATAAAGGAAATAAAAAATAAATAAATAAAAAAAAATAACCCAGTACTGCTAATTTAATTTATAGAATTTTATGCACAAGCCTATTATTTTTTAAATATAAACCGATGGAATTTGATAAAGATTAGAATCGCATAGATTTGTTGTGAATAAATAAAAAAAACTCATTCTATTTTTTATGCAATCATTTCTTCTCATCAGTCACATAATTTAAACAGAATCAAGATGGTTTCTGAATTAAAAATTATTTCTGAATTGAACTGAGACCCTTAAAACTGAAAACGAGTCGAATCACTAGAGACTGAAAGATTTCCATCTCTAGTAATAATCCTGTTTAAAGAGATTATTGTGTTTGAATAGACATTTTTTCATAAGGGATGCAACAATAAATCGGCCCTGTTTTTTTTAATTTTAGGAGATCGTCGATCAGTCAATACTTTCATGAGAAACCAATCTTATCCACCGATCTTATCTAACATCGCAAAGGTCTGAAAATCAGCCACTGTCTGACAGAACCACCCAGCAAAGAACAGTCACCACATTGTTACCAACTTAACGAGCGTCGCAATATTTAGTAACTTTACAACATAGATAAATCACTATCTACTAAAATCAGACGGGGAAGGTTAGGTCTTTTAAAGATCAGTGGTCGGTTATTGTCCTTTTCTGTCTCTTTCTCCCTGTAATTCAATCCAGAATATTATTATCTTCTACTTTTCATCTTTGCGAGAAGGACAGCTTTGACATTAACATTAAGAACGATGACAGAAAAAAAAAATCCCAGCATGAGGGAAAAGTGAAGCTTGAACTGCGACTTCAATAAATTAATTTCGATCTCGTGACACTCCCACCTCTCATGCAAATGTACAGCTAGAAGAGCAAAAGTGTCAACTTCAATTTCAAACAAATGAAGGGTACAAGAGATGGGTCATTGTTGCACGCCGATTTCGACATTTAAATCAAAGGATTCAATGTCTGGAAGTGTCTGTGTGACGAACAGGATCCTTTATTTGTTGAGATCTTTTCGCTCTGATTTCATAATCTTTGGTAGGAAAGAAAACGCCATGAAACAACCATGGCTTAGTAAGATTCACAATTTCTAGGACAGGGGGAGACGAACACCTTGATTACAAACAGTGGAATATTTTGCTTCTATTCTCCCAGGAATTTAGTGTGAGCCCATCATTTGTAGGTTAGAGTACACATGTCAGAGCATCCCTCCTGAGCTGTCCCCCTCCATTGTTCAGGTGACAGCGTCAACCATCAGGAGACGGACTAGGCAGTAATGTATACACACTTGACCGCTTCAACTATACAAGGCTTTTCTTTTTTCCCCTCCAGTCTCTTTTAAAGGCCTGTTGAGAGAACCACCAACGTGTGTGCTTGCATTTCATTTCATTTCATTTCATTTCATTTCATGTGAGCCTCTTGAGTCTCCCTCATGACCTGTAAACAGGTTTCCCTCCACACCCAGCAGCGGCGCCGCCTGTCACCTGCAAACCGAGCAGAGCCGAATGTCGCCTCTGTCACGCTCCGATGGCTCAATTTAAATGGAAATTGGATGAAGTGCATGGAAGTGATCCACCATCCAGAACAATTAACCTGTTTTACTGTCAGGCCTTGAAAGAGGAATTTGACTTTGGATGAAAACAGAGAAAATTGATTGTTCCAAGTTATTTTTACTTTAATACTTTTGCAATTAAAATATGCTACTGTTGCACCTAAATTTCCCCAGTGGTTCAATTTTATTTTACTTTATAAAATATTCAGCAGATAATATGGGGGCTCCAGTTATTTTTTTTTCTTTTTTACATCAAATGCAGAATAAAATCACCATCATCATGCTTTAAAGGTGTGCCTAGGGTTCGCTAACTTTTGAAAACCTGTTCCCCTCCTCGCCTGTGGGGGTGCTGCACCAAGAACTACTGAAGGAAACAACACAAAAGCCTCAGAAGAAGACACCAAGCACAATTTCCTTTTTCATAAAATGCAAACAAAAATTAAGTGGCGTCACATTTTTACAACTGTGTATTGCGATCATTGTATAAAAAGGAGTACATTTCTGCCAAAAACAAATCTCTGAACTTTTCAGGAATAAAAGGAAATTTCTGACACTTCAAAAGTAAAAAATTGTCGAAAAAACTCAGAAATTTCTAGATTAATCATATACATTTTCTAGAAAAAAGCATGAAAATTTCAGAGTTTGAAAATTTGCGACTTTTGAAATTACAAATCTCAGATAAATTTCTAAGATTTATCTCAAAGTTTATTTTTCTAGTAAATCTTCAAGTTTTCAAACTTGAAGACTTGAAAACTTGTCTTCAAGTTTTCAAGTCTTCAAGGTTTTTTCCACAAAACTTTCTTTGATTTTTTGTGAGAAATCTACTCCTCTTTTATTGTTTCTATCTTTGATGACTCTAATATGTCATCGTGTATTTCAGTGATTGTAGGATTTCTCTTTTGTCTTTGGCAAAAGACCACAAGCCATTTCTTCCTCTAGTACTAGAATCGCGTTTTTGTTTTGATTATATTTACCCAGAATGGCTTGTACTATAGGCCGCTTCAGAGTACAGTTGTGAATTCACAGCTCCCCTCAAACAAATCAGACTTTTACTACACAATTTTATCCATTTTTACTGAGGGTATGAATTACTCTTGAATTTGCTGTACATCTTTCTTAATACGAGATATCTATTTGCCCATTTTTTCCTCATCTGCCTGTTCTGATTAATCTCAAAATATAATNCATCTTTCTTAATACGAGATATCTATTTGCCCATTTTTTCCTCATCTGCCTGTTCTGATTAATCTCAAAATATAATATTTCCCAGGGAATTTATAATTGTTCTGAACTAAAGAAATCCACAGAAAACAGTGGCATTATATATATATATATATATTCTTTACTAAAAGTAATCTTGAATCTTTTTTTTCTTTGCACACCAACACTGAAGAGATAAAGCAAGACTGAATGAATCATGTTATCAGGACGCACAGGCTAAAGTGTTTATCAGATAATAGCTGGTTTTAGATTAGAATACAGCTACACAAAGGAAAAGATTAAGACAATCAATAACCCCAAGGTGGAAGAAATACTTAGAGATTAACAGAAAAGATGAATACATAAAATTTATCCACACATAAGGCTCAGTCTGTCCTAATTTTGAAATGAGTTTCTTAAAAAGAAAAAGTCTGACGAGTCTATACTTCCATAGTGATAGAGGAAGATAGCTAGTTGCTAATATCTCTGCAGCAGGTCCAATATAAGTCGCTGAATCTGCTTGATGGAATCCTCCAGAAATAAGTGGGGAAAAATAAGATTACTTGTGTGATTTTGGTGCGATGACCTTTTAACTTGACTGTGGAGAGAAAAATGGAACTCCTGCCAGAGGATGAAATTATTGAAGCATTGATTTGTTTTTGCACAAATGATGCTGAACTAAAGCACACCTCCTGCTTCACCTCGACCTGACTTTTGTCATGTTTGGAAAGAAATGCTTTTTCGTTCACTTGGATGGTTTTGTAAATTATGTCCATCTGATGGCAAAGAATTAGCGATCTCGATCATTAACACGAGTCCCAGACAAGGCAATTAAAAAGTGGTACTGGACTTCCTGACTTTTGAATAGTTTTGTTTTGTTGGCGAACCCACAGTGAACAACAAGACCATGATTTGCTTGGACAGTTTTTGAAAAATTCACATCCAATTTTCTTGTGGATGACACAGCTGCTGTTCATATGGGCTTTTCACCATTTCATTTTTGATGACATCAGTGAGATATTTTTCACTATATCTGCTTTGATAACCTCCCAATCTCCTGTACCATCAACTCAACCGTAAGCCTGTTTGACCTAAATTGCTGGGTTTCAGATGACGTAGCTCCGATGTCACCCAATGCAGATGGAGGGCCAGAAGTAAATTCATCCCATTTATTTCTGTTGATCCAGCATCAAAATGTCTAAAGTCTGAGTCTTTTACGGTTGCTCCAACTGTTCTAATAGAGAGAAAGATAAACGTTATTTTTGTGTTTTGAAGGTAGTTAGTCACAAGGGAGTTCATTTTAAAAAACTTACTGAAAAAAGAGGAGAAAAGTGGATCAACAATGTACAGCTAATAACAAGAGGTGCGGAAACTAACAATGCCAAAGTTTGCAGCACTACTTTCTAACAGGAAACAATTGCATCATTTAAATTGTATTTTCAGATATATTTGGTTGTCCTCAGAGTATTAATGTTATTAGCAGCTAGCTCAGTGCCAAGCCACGGACAGAAAATATAATGCTTATTCAGTGGGACTTTCATGCTAAAAAAAATAGAAGAAAACTAAATAAATAAAATATAACCAACCCAGCCACACAGTCACAGTGAGCTGCTACTATTCCCCCACATACTTCAAGTCTGGCCACGAACAGACACGAACATGGGGTTTCTGTAGATCGGTGCGAATCGTTGACCTACATTGGACCTGAATTTGGGTTTACAAAAGCTAAATAAATTATTTACCAGGATATTCAAGCTCATAAAATAACATGGGTTAGTTCGTTGCTAGCGATAGCATCGTTATCATAGACTAATTAACTTAAAATAGCACAACTCACTAGACACCCAGCAGAAACAAGTCGACAGCCATTTAATGCTTCTTTCGATCCTAAATGCTTGACCCAACTTGAAACTAAATGATTGTATTCTCCAGGCTTTTAAAAACTTTCTTCTGGTTCATCGTATAATATGAGGTCTGCAGCTCCAGATAATTAGTTATGTGGATCGCCTAGATGCCGGGTAAATCCTCAAGATTATAAGAGAAGTCTTTTTTCTTTTTTTTTACCGAGATAATACGGATCATATCCTAAATATCCCCATATTTTTTTGAGATTGTGGAAAGAAATAGATTAAAGAAAGTGGATATCAATTACAAACAATATTTTTACTGCAAATTTCAATAACAATCTTGCACTTGCAAATTTTCCCATAAGGGCTCTGGTGAGAACAGTTTTGTATTTGTATTTTAATAATTGTTTTTCTTATCTCTTTTTTTTTAAAAAACATACAAATCCTCATTGTCTCAAAAGATTATTCAGAGCAATTTTGCCCCCCGTTGATGTTGACAGAGGCAGAATTAAAGAATAAAAAATCACAGCTGAAATGGTGGCACTCTGTATGCAGGCGACTGAAGCGTGTTGGACTTTTGAATCAGTCAGGTAATGGGTGAAATTGTGTCTGCTGCAAAGCTTATAAATCGCAGAGCTGGCAGTATTTATCTATGTCTCAGACAATCCTGCTGGGAGATGGGAGCGCTGAAATGAAAATCAACAGCCGGCTTCTCCTCCCCTCTGCTCCCGTCAGGTCATTTCACCCCCACCGCCCTCCTTCCTGAAAGCGGGCGCGCAAGGAGAGGCTGATAAATATAAAGCAAGTGGAAAGCCGCCTGCCTTTGCCCTCCATGTTTCACCACAATTCCCGGGGTCATTTTAATGTATTTTGCCCCAAAACCTGGAGAAAACTCGACAAATCCGCCCCTCTTGCCCAAACTCCTCGAATACACGTTCTCTTTAAACCGCATGTTGCTCACGTCTTTTACAAAAAAAAAAGCCTTCGGCTCTAATCCATTGACGCTTTACACCTGAACTTATTTAATATATTTCATCTCTTAAATCAAGACTTTTACGCTCGAATGATGGGAGGGCTTATCTTTAATAAAAAACGGAGACAAGAGCTATTCTGGTCTCCCATCCAAGACAACTGGCCTTTCGGCTCCGTTTCTAACAGTCACACCTTGTTACTGTGTCTGCGACGGCCGGAATAGAAGTGACAGGCATGAGCACGGAGAGAAACGGGGCCGGATGAAGAGACAGGAACAGGAACACAGGAGGAGGGAACAATAACACGCAATTTCAGACTTCATTGTAATTCCGCTCTCATCCTGGTCCCCGGCGACGGCCGTGCGAGCCGGGCAGGATTCTAATCATTCCTGTTGTCAGAACGGCACCTCAAGTGAGATTGAGTTGATTGCTTGAACAAATTTGCAAAGTAACAATGCAATTTGCGTCAGTGTGCCTTTGGGGGGGATTTAGGCCTGTGATTGGTGGAGACTCCGGAGGGATGGCGATGGAGAAGTGCTTGTTGTCTTCTCGGAGAGACGTGTTCGCAGGTTAATTAATCTCACTGTTAATCTCGACGCTTCTACAACGGTAAACAGTCACACGTGTTTTGGGAGCTAGCTAAGTGAGCTGAAGAACTTTTGAAAATTTCATGCCACAATTTGGGATTTCACCGTTCTTAAAGTATCAAGCAATTAAAAGGATAACTGTGATGTTCAAATGC